>NW_028327172.1:26707866-27010896 GCF_987537825.1 Furipterus horrens | reverse complement strand
TATTTTGTTGTTACTTGGGCTCTCAGTTTTGTGTCTGAAATCATTACCTAACCCTGAGTCCCAAATACTTACTTAAGATATTATAATTTAATGATGTTATACTTTTTTTCTATTACACTTAGGTCCATGCTCCATTTTGAGTAAATTTTGGTGTGTGGGTTAAGTAGGTGTCCACCTTCTTTTGTACAAAGACATACATAGAGTTGTGCACCATATTTTCGAAAAGACCATTTTTCTAATTGTATTTCCTAGCACTCTTATTGAAAGTCAATGGGCCATAAATGTATATGTTTATTACTCAACTATAATTGATGTTTGAATGAAGTCTAAAAGAGTCAAACTAATTTATATATGTATATCTAGTTCATCTGAATGAGCATAATTTAGTAAGAGACCATATTTTAGCTTTCAGTATTTTCTCGTTTTCATTGAATTTTATTCCTTTGGCTTATTACTTATATGTTTTATTTTTTAATTTATAAATGTTAGTTTTTACTGCTGGTACTTTTTGTTTTTGATTTTTAGTTCTACTGAGAGCAGCTACACTATAAACTTGCCTGCATGTTTTATGGTTTTCTACCTCTTTTTTCATACCTGGCAACTAGAGTTTTTGCATTGTGTTCCTGAAAATTTCTCTGAATTTCAAAACATTTGTGTTTTATTTGATCAGCCATTTCCAGGTGCTTCATTGCAGGAGCGTTTTGAAATGTTGCTGCCACGTTGCTGGACTCACAGCCCTGCTTATGTTTTTCTGTTCTGCTTCTCTCTCTTGCTGCTAAATTTCACCAGGAGGATTTTACATCTGTGCATTTTCCCCTCCAGACTTCATTTCAGTGGTCAAAGAAGAGTGCCATATTCCAAAATATATGCTTGGTATTCCAGTTAACTTGTGATATTTGATAACATTGAATTAGATCAGAGACTGCTTTCTCTTTTGGAATAAGAGGAGCTCCTGCCTCCTGTTTTCTCCTTCACAATGTTAAAGGTGCTTACTCGGGTAGAAGTAAAACAGATCTCAATTGTCACAGTATTTTTCTGAAAAGAGCTTTGGAGCACAGTAGAGTGTGAATTCAACTGCCAGATATTTGTGTATCATTATTTACAGAAATAAAAATCTTAACCAGGGTTCACTGAAAGATTTGAAAGATCTTAGAAAACAGCCTCTGGAGAAACATTTGGGGAAAAGAAGAGCATCATGGGATGCCAGCGCTATAAGGGCCTTTGTTTGCAATAACACCCACACTTTGTTTCATGGTAGGGAATTGAGCAATGGGGAGGAAAAGTTTGTCGTGTAAGGACACTTCAGCCAGGATAGAAGCAGGAGTAAAAAATCCAGGTTCCTTAATTTCCATCTTTTTTCTTTTTTATTTCCTCTCGTGACATTTTCCAAACTGGTAAGTTATCCCCCAGTAGTTGTATTGAGAATTTTGGTGAATGAAACCATAAGCCTTCCTTTCTTCATACAGTATGTCATAAGATTTCTTTTTTAAATCAACCTTTTAGTATTTTGAACCAGTTATTTGATGTCATCTAATTCATAAACCTTACTGTGACAGGATGCTCTAGGACGACTGAAATGATCCATGCCTCCCGGTATTTAGACTGGTTTCTTTCACTTGGCAGCTCAGTCATTTTTAAAGCTCTTAAAAGTTTAATGTGATTTAAAAATAAGCCATGAATATGTGAATGCTGTGAAGTTATCAGGCGACAGGAAGAACAAGCATCTTAAGTTCTACTTGTTCCCGAGTGTCCCTAACCTTCTAAAAGCCTTCTTCCCAGGAGAGTGAAACTCAAGAATTAGATGGAGGTCAAGATTGCCATGAGGTCTGGAATGCCTCTGTGCTTTGTTATTGTCTTGTTTTGTTTCAATATATATCCTATTTTGAAGCTACTTCTTGGAGCAAACAGCTTTGCCTCATAAATTACATATCTTGCAAGCTGGTGAGGCTGCAGAATCCATTTGCACCTGCTGCTAGGTCAAGGGAGGGGGTGATGGTTTGTTTCCTCCTGTGCATTCCCAAAGAGCGTAAACAGTGAGAGAGAAGAGGCACAGCCCTGCTTCTTCAAACCCTCATTCCTTCATCTGGGGGTTCCAGAGAGCCACACAGCTTGCACACCCACTGAGTGCCAAGTAAAAGCAAAATGAAGCACGTTACTATGGAAATCCCAGATGGGACAGGTTGCTCTTTGGTTCCTACCAGAGAAGAAGCTTTACGTCTGATTTTGGGATTCTGCTTTCAGCCCACCTTGCTGTGCCACTGGAAGAACAATCGGTCAGCAATCTCTCTCTTCTATGCCCCAAGCCCCCCGTACTCCATTATCCTGCTGGGCCTCAGAAGGAGCCTTCCCTGGTTCTCTGACAAGGCACTGTTTGGGTTCTTTCGTGATGTACTATTTTGTGAATATGAAAACATTTTAATTTTTCAGAGTCAGCGTGGCATTCCTTTTGAACAGTAAGGAGATCCCATAGGGGAGGACTTGAGAAAATGTCACAAGCTGTCTCTGGGACAAAAGGAAATCAGTACCTTATTAATTGTAAATTGATTGAATTCCACTGTCAGTGATGATTTTTAATCAGTAGTTTGCCACATATAGGAAATACACACAGTAATGCAGAACAAGAGTCAGGTACAGGGAGTAAAATTAAAATAGCAATAACCTCAAATTGAACACAAGGACACATTAAAACATGATGCTCAAGTGCTGTGTTTCAAATCAGAATACCTAGATTGTAATTCACACTCTACATCTTATTGGCTCACTGAACTTGGACACTGTTGTCTTATATAAGTAGCTGGACTCGTGATAGAGCTGACATATTAGGTTCTTATAAACATTAAATTAGTTGATATCTATAATTGCTTGGCTAAATGCTTAGCATCTAGAAAACCTTAATTAATGTTAGCTCTAGTTATGACTATTGAATCATTTAAATATATATATACATATACACATATACACATATATATCAGTAGCTAGTGGTACTACATTAGAAAGCCAATTCAGCAAATGTGTCATGTTTATAAAAATTTTAATAATTTTATTAAAGATTTTGTATTTCCATAAGCAGCAACTTTAGTGGTAACCATGACAGCGATATCAAATGTATTATGCTTTCCAGAGCCCTTTGGTATATATTTCAGCAATAGTTGCAAATGTAGAGAATGTAAAAACCTTTCCATCTATTTTAAAGTTGGCCTCAATTTCAGCATCTGTGAAATGGGAGAAACAGTATTCCTCTATGTTTTTGTGAGTATGTTAATATATGCAAAGTATTTTAAAAAGTACTTGGTTTCTGCTCAGCTTATGTTTGTGTTATTCTTTAAATATTATTTTATTAGTTATTTTCTTAAGTAGCAGTTTTTCTCTCCCAGATTGTAATAGGAGATGAAATATAATCACTTAGAGATTCTTCTGTAGGATAAGAGAACTCCAGGGTTACTGATTTAGAGACGATTTGTAGGGTTGATAAGGAGGCAATAAAACCAGCTGGGTTGTTATCAGCAGTGAAGGCCACACCTATATAGCACTGAGGTCATATTTTTTTTATCCCTAAGGCTCATAATTAATTATTATTTGCAAAGAGAAATTGTGCATAGTAATTACATTTCTGGCATATTTCAAGTTAAGTTAGGTATACTAAAATATATATGTATTGATATACTTTGTTATTTCCCAGGACACTTAGAAAATTAAAACATCCTGCTTCCATAAGTACTATTTTAAAATCCAAAATGTCTCTGAGATAAAAAAACAAATACAATTTTCATTAATTCAGCAGCATTTACTAAATTTCCACCCAAGTGTGGACTTTCTTCGGACCCACAGCATATGGCGTGTTTCCTGTTGGTTTGTTTTTAATAGGGGTTGTTTTTGTTGTTCTATATGTGTGATTTTCTTCACAAAACTTTCTCATTTGTCTGAAATGAAAACACCATTTCCTCCTTTTCCCTTAAAGATCATCAAAGGAAGATACAGAAACACAAAACATACACCACCATTGGAAAGTAATAAAAATGAATTATATTATTTAGAGATTTGGTGGGATAAGATTAATGAACACAAGCCTGGAACACAGACACTTGGCCTTATTAGCTGAAACCAGTGTGATCACCACCAAAATTACAGAGAAGAGGTGTACACATCTGGACCATTCTTTGTCCTCATTACTAGGCTGCAGGCCTCATGGTAAAGGAAACAAAGCATCCACTGTGCTCCTCGGTAGTCACAGTCTTCTGAGCAAGCCAGAGTCATGCCCTGATCCTTCACCCTGCCTCATCTGTGCCTCTCTGTCTCTCTAAATCCCAACAGAAACAGAAATACCCAGTAAATGGACATGGCAATAATTAGTTGCATTCTGAATACAAACCTTTGGGTAAAAGGAGTATTGTGTGTGGGAGCAGATACTGGCAGCACCTGAGACCTATGTGTATTGGAAAGAATATAGTTTCTCATGCCATATACTATGATAAAATAAGTCACTTGTTTAAACCATAGACCAGGAATTAGTAATCAAGAAGTTTCCACCTGTACAGAGCCATGTTCCATGAAATCTGATGACACCAGAAATCAGTTCAGTGCCTGTACACAGCAAGGTCTGTTCTAAGTCAAGATCAACATACTACTAAAGATGAAAATAAGCATTCTTTGTGAATCACCAATTTTTTTTCTGTTAGGTTCATACCTAATAGCAATGCATGCACATGTGTGCACTGCAAAATATAGATAAATGTTTATTATAGCTTTATTTGTAATAGCCAACAGAATCATAATAATTGAAGTGTTGGTGAATGAACTATGAACATTCCACAAATATATTTTAATAGGAAACATTTTTGTAATATTTGGTATTCCCATATATAGAAATTAGATTTAGGTCAAAGGAAGATTGCAGCAATGGGGAAACAGATTTTTGCTACAGAGTATAGGAACAGTTGGGTAAGCACATGGATATAATAAATAATATATGACTCCTACCACACATCTTATGCAACGAAGTCAATTCCAGTAGACTTTGAATCTAAATGTTAAAGGACAAACAATAAATCTTCTAGAAGATAATGGAGGAAAAAAATTTTAATGACCTAGGAATAAGAAGAGATTTTTTAAACAGAAACAAAAATGCAAACCATGAGAAAATATCTTACTGCATTAAAATTAAGTACTTCTGTATATTTCAGAACATCATATAATTGTGTAGAGTTCAGCCACAGACAGACATTTGAAAATGAATATATATGAATGTCAAAGAGATTACCTAAAATGTTTATAGATAAATAGAAAATGCATCAGGCATCATGAAAGTGCAAATTAAATACCAATAAATTATGATTAAGCACTACTTCACTAAAATGACTAAAAACAATTTTTAAAAAGACTAAAAAAGTTATAGAGCAAGGGAAATTTAATTACTACTGGTGGAGATTTAAACAGATTTAGAATGTTTGGCATTACCTACTAAAGTTGAGCATTTCCTATGAATTAGCAAATTTTCTCCTAGGTTTACAGATTTGATAGAAATGGACGCATGTGTGTTTTTTAAGATACACACACAAATGTTTATTATAGCTTTATTTGTAATAGTTAATAATGGAAACAGCCCAAATATCTAATACAATTAGTGGAAAGCATAAATAAGTTTTGTTGTACTCATATGATATAGCAAAAAGATGAACTACAAATATATAAAAATTAGGAATGGATTTCATGCTCATAATATTACATGAAAGCAGCTGGACACAAAATATTGTTCATTGTATATTTGCATTTACATAAAGTTTGATAGCAGACGGTATTCCATGCAGTGTTTAAGGATATGACCTTTGGTGATAAAACTAAGAAGGTGGGAAAGCAGTGCCATGCACGATAGGATTTGATTACATTGAGGAAGGGGAATGTGGAGAGCATCATGCTTGAGAAGATGTGAGGAAGGGCTTCTGCAGGAGTTGGTGAAGTTCTGTTTCTGGACTCAAGTAAGAATTATAAGATAGCTCTCCAAAAGTTAGGAATTTTTAAATGTGAAAAATATCTTTATGGGAAAAATGGAATAGAGAGTTGGTGTAGATGTTCAAGTAGTTTGACGGGAAATATGAAGCAAGAAGGTCAACATGTGCACCAGCTAGAACATGGACCTGGAGTCGGAATAAGATTTAAGTCCTGGCTCTTCAGTATACCAGTAAAGCCCCCACTCTGGTGATCAATAAGGCTGATTTTATTAAAGTTGCAGCAAATAAGGATACCATCTGGATAGACTTAGTAGTGTTTTTTTTTTTTAAAGGTGAAGCTAGGAGTTTTCAAACAGTTCCAGGACCTGCATTGAAAGATTTTAAGTCTCACAGGCAGAAATTTGGTAGAAAATTAGGCAGATTCTGTGAAAAATAGCTGAAGTAAATGAGCACAGCAAGGTTAGGGCCTTAAGGCAGTGTTGATAAGTAAGCTGTTTTAGTTGGATCATAGTCTAATGTCCTGGCAGCAAGTATTTCTTAGAGCAAGCAGCTCAGGAATTGTTTGGTTTATTGTTGTTAAACATAGCTTTAGGAAAATAATGTCTGGTCTGAATATTGTTTAATATAGGAAAATAATGTTGGTTTCAGTTATCAGTACTTATATATTTTTAAGCCATAGTATCTTTATCTTTGAAATGCAAGATGTGAGTATTAAATAAGTTAAAATATATAAAGCACTTATATCTGGGCTTACAGTTGAGTAAATACTCAACATATGTTAGCTGGTATTATTTTTTTACAAAGCTTTATTGAATACAACGTTCATTTTGATGTCAGCATCAGAGAATCTATGGTCTGGTATTAGATTTTCTAATTTCAAATCCTGTTGCATTACTTCCTAGCTTGTCTTCCACAGTAAACTAAAAAAATTTTAAATCATCTTTTCCCATCTTAGAATATAAAAACACGTTTTTTTAAATATTATATTGCCATTATCCAAACAGAATTGACTAAAACCAAAATGTGTGTGCTTGTCTGACCCACACTATTAACCATCAGTGTTTTATTTGCAGAATGACATGAATTACATAGCATCCAGTGGGCTTCTATTTAAAGATGGCAAAAAACGGATTGATTACATTCTGGTTTACAGAAAGTCAAATATACAATATGACAAAAGAAACACATTTGAAAAGAACCTCAGAGCAGAAGGCTTGATGTTGGAAAAGGAGGTAGGTGTTTTAATAATATTAATTATGTGGTATAATATGCTGGAAAAGAGATGGTCTTTTATGTTTTAGTATGGAAAGTATGTAGCACATGGCTTTATAAAATGTGCAGCTATTTTCTCCCAAATGAAAAAGAAATACATACTATGTATAGTCCCACTTAAATATGTATTCCTTTTTACTCTCTACATTTTTATAAATTTAAATATTTTCACAGGGCATAACTATCTTTACATTTTTTAAGTGGAAGAAGGAATAATTATACCAATGTAAAGTGCAAAAGCCTATGAAAAGAAAAACAAAATGTTGAAAAGGAGAGTTCCCCAAACTGTTAATACCTGGGTTTAATATTGGAACTATAAGCGATTTTCTTCTTAATCCTTTTTCTTTTATGCTGTTTTAAAGACTATTTTTAAAACAGTTTAGGATCACAGCACAGTTGAAATGAAGATACAGACATTTTGTATGTACCCTGACCCCTACACATGCATAGCTTCCCCCATTCTCAACATCTCCTACCAAAGCAGTACGTCTGTTACTGTTGATAAACCTACATTGATACATCATCATTATCACTCAGAGTCCATAGTTCACATTAATGTTCCCTTCCGATGTACATTCTCTGGGTTTGGACAAGTGTGGAAAATGTATCCACATTACAGGATTATACAGAGCATTTTACTCTTCTAAAGGTTGTCTGTGTCCCACCTGTGCATCTCTCTGATACCGCCAGCCTCAGATCTTTTTCTCTCTGCATAGTTTTGCCTTTTCCAGAGTGTCATATAGTGGAATCACAGTGTGTGTAGCCTTTTCAGATTGGCATTTTTCACAGAGAAGTATCCATTTAAGTTTTATAGCTCCTTTCTTGTAAGTGTGGAATACTATTTCATTGTCTGGAGGTGCCATGGTTTATTTTTCCATCATTGTACTGAAGGACACCTTGGTTGCTTCCATGTTTTGGCAATTATGAATAAAGCATCTATTATACATCTTATGGGTAAATACCAACGATTGAATTGCTGGACCATATGGTTAGAGTATGTTCAGTTTTGTGAAAAACCTCCAAACTGCCTTCCAAGATGGCTGTACTATTTTGCCTCTCCACCAGCAATGGATGAGATTTCCTATTGCTTCATGTCCTCGGCAGCACTTGCTCTTGTCAGTATTCTGGATGTCGGCCTTTGTAATAGTTCTGTAGTGTAATGGTGTTTTATTTATTTTATTTTTGTTTTCCTGAAGACAGTGGATGTGGAGCAGATTTTCATATGCTTATTTGCCATCTATGTATCTTCTTTGATAAGGTGTCTGTTAAGATCTTTGGCCCAATTATTAATTGGGTTCCTTTTTTTCAATTGTTAGGTTTTAAGAGTTCTTCATGTATTTTGGATAGCGATGCTTTATCAGGTGTGTCTTATACAAATATTTTCTCCCAGATCTGTGGCTTGTCTTCTCATCCTCAGCTCTGTATTTTGCAGAGGAGAAGGTTTTAATTTTAATGAAGTCTAGTGTTATAATTATTTCTTTACTGAACTGCACACTTGGTGTTATATCTTAAAATAATTACCATATTCAAGGTCATATAAGTTTTCTCCTGTATTTTTTTCCCTAGGAGTTTTATAGTTTTTTGTTTTTAGTTAGGTTTATCATCTACTTTTACTTATTTTTTTTTTTTGAAAAGTGTATGGTCTGTGTCTAGATTTATTTTTATTTTTGCATGCAGATTTCCAGTTGTTCTACTACAATTTGTTTAAAGGACTGTTTTTACTCCATTGTATTATGTTTCTTTCTTTGTGATGGATGAATTGACGTTTATTAGTCAGGTTGATATCATCTGGGTCTATTTCTGGGCTCACTATTCTGTTCCATTGATCTGCTTGTCTATTTAGTCACTAATACTACTACTGTAGCTTTAGAGTAAGTCTTGAAGTGAGGTAATGTCAGTCCACCAACCCTGAGGAAAAAAAATTAAAGTATTGGCAGTAATAATTTAGAGGTCCCTACAGAACATTTCCTGTTATTAATTTTCTAAGGAACACACATTAGGAAATGTGGTTCTAGAAAAACAAAGTTTTGTAATACGCATAAAATAATAATCATGGAATGCCTTGAAATTTTTCAAGGTAGGGATTTATTCACAGATAACCTAGAGTTACAGAATTGGGCAAATGGATTTCTGATCTCAATTTCTATTGACTCCTTTAGCTGTGATTCCTTTTGTATGCCTCTTCTAAGATTTTTAACCCAGAATATCAATATCACTGGTAACTATTTCAATCAAGAAGTATTTATTGTAAAATTTATGAACTAAGTCTTTGATATGCTTTTCTTCATTTGTTTTCCTCGTGATTTCTCTTCCATACCAAAAGAAGCAATTACTTCCTCATTTGTTTCCAGAGCAGTTTATAAATACATTCTATTAAAATGCTGGTTGTTGCTTTGCTCACTTATATCCAATTATTTGTTATTTCTGCAAATAATTTTGACTGGTATTGTGCAAGGATCCAGTGGGTAAAGTAGACCACATACCTGCCTTCACTGAACTTTCAGTCTGTGTAGAAGTCAGTCTTGAAAACTGATTAATTGGCTCAATCTTTTAAGTCTCCCTCTCTCTTTTTCTCCAGATTGTCCCCCAAAATAATTCTGAATGTTATCCCAAAGGGATCCTGTTTTGCTTTTAAAAAGAAGTCCACTCATTCCAAAGCTCTCACCCTTTAGTCTCTGTTGAATGATGTATGTTTGTTTTGTTTGTAGGGTTTTTTTGCTTTGTTTTGTTTTGTTTTTGTCTAGATTGGCTCCCATTTCCTTGCTGGCTATCAGCTAGGGTCTGATCTCAGTTCTCAGAGGCCATTCTCTTTCTTTCCCACATGGCACCCCAGCTCCATTTTCAAAACCAACAATGGAGATTCTTCCTTGTATCCCTTTGCTATTGTGAGTCTCTCTTGCCAGGAAAAGCCCATTTCCTTTTAGGAGCTCATATGCCATGAAGGATAATCTCCTTTTCTTAACAGCAAATATAACATATAAGATAACTTAATCACGTGAGTGAATATTGCGTCGTATTCACACATCCCCAGGGTTGTCCAGGACAAGAAAAGCAGCAGAGGATGAGGATCTTGGAGAATGTTTTTGACTTCTTCCAGCCACACTGGAAAATATCAGCATCGTGAAGAAGTGTATTGCCTTTCTAAGCAAACAAACTTAGAAACTTACCTCTATTATGACAAGATAGAATCTAAGTATATTTTTAGTTTAAATTTTATGTTAACTGATGACTAACTGGTATGCAAATATTTACAGCCATTTGAACTATCCAGTTCAACATTTTGCAATATCATGAACATTTATGAACTTCAGTGGCAACTTAATTTTAACCAATATCAAAACATTTAGGGCTTGTGACAGGCAAAAGAAAGGACAATGAAATTGTGAAAATGTCTGCAATATTGGATTTCAGCTGAAAATGGGATTATTTCATACTGAACAGTTCTAATTTTTTTAGATTTATTTACATCTACCAAAGCTGAGCACTGAGCCTGGCACAGGGTAGGTCTCAAATCCTCATTCAATTGCACATCAATGTGAATGGATTTTAGATGGTCACGTCAACAGATAATGATGCATATTTGAAGGCCATTTGAATGAACAGGTAGATGATCTGTCACTGTCAGGGAGGGTGCTTTGTTATCCAAATACACTTCCAGATCACATTAGCAATTTATCTTTCTCTTAGACTTAATACCATGAGCTCCACATTCTAATTTCCATCAGTTCTCTGATACCAACTTGCAGAGTTACTTTGTAAAAACAATTTTTAAATTTCTTCTTCTCTCAAGTGAATGGCCTACCTCTGAGGAATTTTGGATCGAATAATTAAATAATAATGTGAAGTGTGAAGGCAGCAGATGTTTTGTTCCCTCAGAAAAGCCTACCTTCACGGGAGCTAACAAGATAGTGCCAGATTGGGAGCTTTGGGTTGTAAAGGAGAAAGGAATCTTTCCCCTTGCCAACACCATCCCTTCACCAACCCCCTGCTCAGTAGCTACAAGAAAGTAAAACTCATTTTTCTTAAGTAAAGTTATAAACAAAGAGAAATTAAGTTGATGGAATTGTAAAAGAAGACAGGTCATGGCGTTTGAAAAGACCTATATATGTTTAAATTTAAGATATACAGAATTAGAAATATTCTCGCTCTGTGTACACTTCTCTTGGCACTGATGACAGAGTAGTGCAGAAACATCCTTCTGAAGCATCTCTTTTATTTAAGTGCATTAGATTGTTTCACATGTTAGAGATGCGATGATAGAAATGAGTTAATAATCAGTACTCAGCCACCTATTTGTTCATGATGCTAACTTGATTCCTTATGTAGCACCTTTTCCAGAATAATTCTGGCTTAATTGCTTTCTCATCTCAACCATTTCCTGCTTAGGTGCAAGTTACATAGAACGGACTCAAAATAAATTACATCTGTACATTCATTGAACATTTGCCAATTTTTATTTCTATCACTCTTCAACTGTATTTAAAACATATTCAAAGTAGGGAAGATCTTTGGAAATGGCACTGAGGTGAAAACATTGTTTGCTATTTTTCCCATGTTGATTTGTAAATACTAGTGCCTCACTGAGACATGAGGGAAAAAAAATCTGTGGTCCAAAATTTTGGACATTCAGCTTTTCTCACCTTCTTGTGTTTTTTGGCAAGTACATGCATATTAAAATATCTCAGAAGTTTTCTAGTGGGAAACCCAAAACTAACTTGACCATGGAATACGCGGCCCCCCACCTCATTTTTTTCTCCCATAATGCTCTGTGAAACAAACTTTGGCAAATGGTGGTCTGTGAAAGTGCCTTGTGGCATCAGCGGTGAGTCTGCCTCCTCCATCCGAGTGGCAGTCCAGTGAATGTCGCATGGTTCTCTAATAATCCTGTTTTAAAATGTTGCCAATACAAATTTAAAATATTGTTCTGGCAAACTTGTGATAGTAGTCATAACTAAAATATAGAGCTTTATGAATAGAAGAATATAAAAATTCATTTAATTTTAAAAGATATATGATTTTAAATTAAACTGATAAATGTCATCCATACTTTTGAGTTTTTAAGACTGGTATATTTCTTGAGAAGTTCCATCTAGTTGAAATGTAAATGAACAATGCTAACCAAATGTAGTCCTGCTGCGTCTAATCTGGTAGGTGTGTCTAAATGCGAGCAGACAGCGGTTCTTCCTTTATACATATCCAGCTCCTCTAATAAGAGGAAGAAGTCCTGTGGCCACAAACTACTTCTTAGCTCTATGGGCCACAGAGATTATAGGAGCTTCATAAAATAACTAGACATTTTTTAAAAGGTAGAATATGAACGTGAATAGTATATAATGTCACAGTAGTCAATTATTTAGTAGACTTATGTTAGACTATTGGACTACATGTAAGAATCTTGATGATTTGCTCCGAGTCATCAGGTCTTCTATAAGTGATATGAACAAAATATTCAAAACAATGGGATCCAATTCTGAAAATTCTTAAGAATTAGAACAAGGTGCACAATTTTATTAAAAGCTTCTTAGATAATTCTGGTGGACATCTGACTCTGCTTTAAAAACTCTTGTCTTGATCAAAGACACTGAAATTCTTATTATCTCTTTATATGGGAAAGAGTAAACTAAAAGGTTAGCGTACATGGGCAAATTTAACAGCTTTGTAAGGTAATGAACTTGTATATTTTGTACTACATTTTTCTTCCAGGATTTCCATAGTACCTAATAAGTAGTAATTACTCAATAAAATATGCTAAAAGAATAAGTGAATGAATCATGAATGGCTGGTGGCAACTATCTGTCACTTCTGAGCAAGAATGAGAGGAACTTAATAAATTATCCAACAAGAATAACTTTAGATTTCTAACTGGCTCATAATTTTTTTTTATTGGGGATTCTGGATCTTGGTAACAATCAATATAAGAAAATGCACTAACTCATATTGGTGATTATTTCCTGTATATGATGTCATTATTAAATTTTTATTTAAGATTTTTATGTATTAAGAATTTTCATACAAATTTTTAAATTAGTGACAATGATGCATGTGTAGACAAGAGGACAATGTTCTTTCCTCTCAAATCAAATTGTTCCATGATATAATCAGCTCTGATTATATATAATGGTGCCTGTCCTGCTGTCCTTTGCAGCCAGCTGTTGCAAATGCTGATATCATGTTTATTAAAGTTCACATCCCATGGGACACACTGTGCAAGTATGCAGAGAGGCTGAATATCAGGATGCCCTTCAGGTACTTGGAGATTTTATTTCATTCTCTCTCAATATATATTAAGATGAGTCTGACTTTTTGTAAACTCTTACAGCAGTAAATGTAATTTTTTCAACAAGGGAAATGCTTCTTCCAAAGGTTAGGTAACCTGGGGCCCTTTTTTTCCTTCTAATTTGCTTGCCAAATATAACAAACACTTTCTGCCTCCCTAGGTACTTCGTATCATTTCTAAGTGAACTTTTCAGGGGAATAAAAAGTTGTTTATGAACTTTATCTTATAACATAGTTCCCATGATCAATCTCATTTCTTATTTCATGCGGGTAGACAGAAGTTACTGTTTTTGTGGAAAGCAGGAGTGTAAGTATGTAGTATCCTTAGGTATACAAATACAGTCTTCTTCTCTGGATAGTGGTTAGCAAGAATCATCCTTCAGGTGCAATTCAACCAAATGGTTTCTTAGTTCTGCTCTCATTATCAAAGGAAAATTGTAATGAGATGCCTGCTCAGTTAAAAGATGTATCAGCCCTTCCTATTGGTAAGCAAATATTGAATAGACATGATTTCCTATGTTGCATATCTTGTGGTATATGCAAAATGTTTCCCTTTCCTCCATCACTTATCAAAATAAAATTCAATGGTTTTCCTACTATGTGCAAAGTGTTAACTCACATTGAAGATACGAACATTTCCACTTATTTGGAGCTCAATGTGCATTATCAAGCTACTAAGAATGTTCTGACAGGTCCAGAGAAACAAGATTCCAGTAAAAAGGGCCTTTGGATAATGAATACAAATGAACAGTAAGCGCAATTCAACAATATGAAGAAATTTCTCATACCTAGTAGCACAAAAGAGTCCGACTCTGGAAAGAGTGCTGACATCCTTACGTCTTATGATATTCATTTTTTTAATGACATATTTTTTTTTAATTTTCTGGTAAGTGTGCAGTTGAAAAAAGAGTTCTGATACATTTAAAGAAAGAAATATGAAAATCATGAAAACAATGCAGTTACTGTCTCTTCTTATTGATGTTGTGGCTGAAATTTTGTCTTTATAATATGTTTTTCAAAATAATGTTTACAGTGGCTGCATTATGAAATTTTGGGAAAGTGTCATGAAAATCCTCATGCTTTAACAATAATATATTAGAAAATATGCAACATTTTCCAAAGTGCATCCAAATAATGCTGATTCCATAGCCTCTTAGTAGAAAAAAAATATCCTGTGACCAAATATGCCTCTGAATTTATGAGTTACACAATGTTTCTTCACTGTAGAAATTTTTAGAGAAGTGGTTCTCGTTCTCAGTCTTCAGAGTGCATCAAAATCACCCAAGAAACTTAGTAAAAATAAAGTTTTGTGGAACATCCACCTGGGTATTCTGGCATCTTAAGTCTATAGGATAGAGTTGGGTATATACATTTGTAACACCCCAAATGGGACTGATGCAGATGAGAGAGAAATATTTTCTCAGAGTTTGTAATATTTTAATAATTAGATAATTTTTACAGATTTCAAGAGACAGTTATACAGAGCAACTTTCACCAAATTTCCATGTGATCATGGATTTTTTTAAATTTTAATATGATGGCATTCTTGGGAAAATAGCTTGAGAAATGCTGGAACACAGAATTCTTTGAGAACATCTTTCCAAATCAGTCTAAAGAATAGATACAGCATTAACTAACTCTTTAGTAATTAACTACTCATTTATTTATGATATTACTGAAATTTGGGATAGTTCTTAGTTCATAAAGAGAGATTGCTATTCAAGCATAAACTACATGGCAAAGTGTGCTCATGATGGCCAATTCAGTTTCCAACTGTCAACTCTTATCACATTTAAGAACATATATACTGTCTTAAAATTAAAATATACAAAAATAACAAAGAATTTAAATAGGAAAATTCAGATCTCTTTTTAAAGATTTATGCATAAAAATTTGGCTAATCTACATATTTAGTCAGTGTCAAAATATATATGAGACATTCCACAAAAAAAGCTGTAAATTTATTCAGAAAAAAATATTAGTTATAACACTGCCTACAGAAGTTTTCAGCTAACTTATTGTATGAACATGAATTTTGAGCAATTTATCTAAATTTTCAGATTGAATATATGTGTAGAATTGTATATACCTATATTTTCTGGCTATTTCTTTGTTTGATTATTCTTCCAACGTAAATATGGCCTAAGTATTGGACTTGATGTTTCAAAACTACACAAGAAAACTTCAGAGAATTAAAATAGTCTACATTTTCTAGTTTTTATCCTCTCCACATTCCAGAAATATCAATTTCTGCTTTCATTATTTTTCTTTTGATTCAAAGGTGCTTTCTATTCATTCTTATCCCTCTTTCATACTAAAAGTGTCAAACATATTTTAGGATGATTGAGTCATCCTGTAGCTTCTCAAGTTCAGTTCCAAGATGGGGTCAACCTTCCATATTTCCTCAAGCTTCTCCCAGAAATATATTAAATATAGCAAATTTGCAGGGATATTTTCAAATTATTAAGAACACTCTTTTGTCTAAAGAAAATTATTTTCATCACAATTAAAATTAAAATTAGATCGCTTTTTTGTGCAAAGGATACCTTACTCAAAATAAAAT
The DNA here is from genome assembly GCF_987537825.1 of Furipterus horrens. Taxonomy (NCBI): domain Eukaryota; kingdom Metazoa; phylum Chordata; class Mammalia; order Chiroptera; family Furipteridae; genus Furipterus; species Furipterus horrens. Next base: position 26,994,840 of record NW_028327172.1, on the reverse strand, counting down.
GATATGAAAACATATGGAGAGCCTAATATAAAGAATAAATAAAAGTGGTTATTGTGCTTGACAAGAAGCCAGGACCCAGGGTCCCATCTATGTGACCGCCCTCCTCACTTGGGACTGCAGTCATTTTTGCATGTGGCTGCTTAGTTATGTGAAACACTGGTTGGAAACAGTACTGAGATAATTATTTACTTATAATTTTGAGTGATTGTATAGTAGGTGGGTAGGTAGGTAAAATCGATAAATGCTTTCCTGATGCAAAGTGTAAAATAACAGACACTTTTCAAAGGAAAAATAAAGAAAGCTCTGTGCCCGAATAATACACAATTAATAAATTACAGGATGGAAGATTAGGGACAGGGAATGATTTGGTTCTGCAGATTCATTTCTGTAGAAAACTAAGAATTGTTGGGGATTATTAACTTCACTGTACACTTGTATATTGATAGGGGTACATAATTAAAAACAAAACCTCCCCAATGCAGAAAATTTCTCCACAAATGTAGAAGAGAAAGAAAACACTTTTATTATTGAATAAGCATTAAAACAGAATGTGATGTGCATCACAGGCAACTTGCTAAGTAATTGCAAAGACATAAAGAAATCTCAGCTTTTTACGTAGCCAGACAATACAGCCCATAACTTATATGTTCTCGAGATAAGCAGTAACCAGTCCTCAAGTAAAAGGACTCAATAGCACTAATCTTCACATAGTTCCTCTTAGATTTGATTGGTAATTAGTGTGTTAGTTAATAAGAAAATACACCTCACTTACTTTAATTTTTATTTGCTCTTATAATGTAAGGGGTCTTAAAGTATATATATTCATCTTATATGACTTTTTCCTTTATTAGTTCCAAAGCATTTCAATTTTTTTTAATTATTTAAAATAACTTTCAAAGTAGCAGCAAAAAAGACAGAGAGCAGTGTTTAATCCAAATGCTCTTTGCTTTTATAATATTTCTTCCCATATCCATGACCAATACTTATAACTGTAATCATTATCTCCTCTTCATCACATTTCTAGATTTTTTGATGCTTAAATTATTTAAACTAATTTCTACACTTGTAGTTTTGTAGTCATATCTTATTAGCAAAAGTGTATTAAATGTAAATTGTTCTCAGGCACTGAAAGAGATCATTGCAGCTCTGAATTAAATGAAGGCTCACTCATTTATTCATCAGCTATCTTAGTCTTTAGTACTTACCAGACAATGTGACAAATAAACGCCAGGCATACAAAGGCAAATGAAAGAGAGCTACTGTCTTCAAGAAGCTCAAGGTCCTACAAAAGACAGTCAGTCAACAGTTGTCGAACATTGGGGTAAATAGTGCAAGTCAGTCTATGTAGAGCAGGTTCAGAGTGAAGACAGGTTTATAGTCCAATGGGATTGAATGATATATGCACACAAGTATATGTATGTTTGAAAAAATGAAGGGGGAAGATAATTTAAAGTGTGAATTTATAATAGACATAGCAACATTCAAAATCCCATATTTGAATTTAGTGTTGAGGTATGTCAGAGACAACTTAAAATTTATATTCTAGTCATATGACCAGTGACTGCAGTGAAATATGGTAGCTAAGAAGGTTTTCTAGTTTTCTAAGCAATTAATAACACAAGACTACATATAAATTTTCCTGACTCTCAGCCCTGCTTTCTGCATATTACTCTGATCCCCTGTAATGGGTTTTGATGAATGGGGGATACAGAGACCCAGAATGGCATTCCCGAGCTCCAAGATGAGGACGTAGTGAAAATCTTTTAAGAGATTAATTAACCTCTGTCTTTGGAATTTTTAGTTCCTCTAAAATCAGACATGCTCCACATCTATTTAAAACACACAGTTATCTTCCCATGGCTTTTATTCAAAACTTTAACATTAGAGGTCATACCCCTCAGTATCTGTGCCTTGTCCACCATGCCCACAACTTTTATCACTATCCTCAACTTGCAATTTATAATAATTCCAGTGATTACCAAATTAGTTTCAGTTCCTGAATCTTAACAGTGTTTGTTCTTGGCCCCATAACTATCTTGTATGCAGTCTAGAATGCCACGTATCAGGTGCTCATGCAGAGGACTATTCCCACTCATGCTTCAAGATTCAACTCAGATAGCACATCCGATGGGAGGGCTTCCCTGTCTCCTTTTTCCACCACCTACAGACACCAATTGAGATCCCTTCTTAGGCACTTCCACAGAACTCTGTTCTCCTACAGTGGCTCATTTTCTTATAACTATCACTTATCTCAACTGTAAAGGAAGCTCTTGAAGGATAGAAACCCTCTTTATTCTCTAATTTTTTAGAGGCTATACCTTGACATTCCTTGCAAATTCAGAAATTATTCGTTACGTATGTGTTTAGATGGAGGGCTGAAGGGCTGGATGACTTCCTATAACAAACGATCCAGTTAATACAAATTGTGTAGCAGAAGTGAGACCTTCAAAAATAGAATTAAAAATCAAATATTTAAAGTGATTAGTTGATTTATAAAAGTGTTTTGTTATTAGTGACTTAGATTCTGAAATTAAAACCATGTAAATTCTATATATTATACTGGTTTATTTTGTGTCTTTCTTAAGCATGTGGAAGTTGGAATATTGAAATGCTCAAAATGATTGAATGTTGTCATTCAATGGTTTCACTATTTTCATGTGACTTTCCCCAGCTGATTTCTGTTATTTTTCAGGAAAAAGTCCTATTACACTGACCCGAGGAGCAAATCAACAGACAGGTTGGTGGGTGATATGTAATTTGTTTGTGACTAATTCGTCATTTGAGGAATAAAAATACAAAGACATTTGGTTACCCTTATCAGCAGTAGTAAATTTTAGGGAAAAAAAATACTTCATTGATTTATTCAAATTATTTCAAAATGACGTGCCAAATTTAACAATGTTTAAAAACAGATAATCTCTTTTATATTAATGTAGCATTAACATTCCTGGAATCCTCACTTGATATATTTACAAGTTAGCATTTTAGGAGATTTTAAGTTTTAAAATAATTTTCAAACCAAGATTGATAGGTAAATGTTGACCCAGCAAAGTAATCAAACAGTAGACCGAAATGTGATCCAAATCTCTTATTTGACCGAAATGATAAAGGAAAGACTAGCATTCACAGCGACAAGTTGCCAAACAGCACCTTGGAATCCCAGAAGTACTCTTATTTCACCACCTGAAGCTGCCTTTCTTATCCTAATATTGAAAAGAGACTTCTTTTCAAGAGCTTTCATCACAAAACAGCATCTCTTACCTGTGTGGGCAACAGCAGCTATGATAAGGGGATTAATCACACCACAAGCCTGAGTCAGAAGGATTTCTCCCACCTGAATTGCCTGGGCTCTGTCTCACTGGAGGAGATGCATTCCCTCTGAATGACTACTAAAGTGAAAAGCTCCTTACACTTGGCTGTTTTTCTGCTCACTGTGAAAAAAATCAATTAACAAAAGCAAAATATGAGTGTGGTAGCGTATGCCCTATTGAATAACATTACAGGATATTACAAGTTCAAATGACACAAGAACTAGAAGATTCGTGTGGTGTAAATGTCAGACCATTTTAGGAAAGGGTTCCGTAAACCTAGTTCTTTTAACAGGAACATGGGTGAATATAATTTAGGACTTTACAGTAGGAAAGATTTCGGTTTTAAAATAAGAGAATATTGGTCTCTTTTAAACATTAAATTTAGGTGTGCCAGGGATTAGTGACAAGATAAGTAAAGTAAATCATGGTGCGGGGAGGGAGTTAATATTAGAACAAGTATTAAAGGGATTAGTACTCAAGTTGCTCATTATTCATAGTGATCCTCAGCCAGGTCAGACTTTTCTTTTTGTCCAGTTAGCATGCACAGATTCAGAATGAGCTTTCATTATTTCCCCTGTGCCTATTTGGTCCTGGTCTATGTAGCAAATTTCAAGTTATTTTTGTGTAATAAAGCCAAAGTCATTAGAATATTATAATTTGTAAATTTGCAACTGCAGATTTCTCTCTCTCTCTCTTTTTTTTTTTTTTTTCTGCATGATCCCGCTTCATGTTGGATGCACTGAGAAACGTCTGGATTTGTTTTTGTTTGCTCTATAGAATTAGTGAGATTTTGCAGCTGTATAATTAGTGGGTTTTCTGATAAACAGTCATGTTTCTTTCAGATACTTGCAGAAATAGCAACACATGTCTATTTATGTAATACTGTCATAATTTAGTTGTAGAATAAACTTGTGTTTAGAATGCCTAATAAACATGTATTATTAAATCCTAAAGAAACAGCATTTTTAACAGTAGAAAAAATGTTATTTTTTGCTATTTTTGGTCAAATTTAAAAGTAAAAAAAAATGAACACTATAGTGTGTCTTATGTTTTATTATCTTTTGTATTTACTATTCTGTTTAATTTAATGAAATGAAAATTCAGTTATCAGTTATTTCAAGTGATTATTAAAGTCTCTTAAGCATTGCTGTAGTCAACCTTTTTACAATTTACTTTTTACAGATATTCTCTTTGTTACTTTACTTTGCAGAAGCATATGGGAGGGTAGTGAATAAATAGAAAAAGGAATTATGAAAGTATATTATACACTAACCTGTTATTTGCCTTAATTTAGACCTTCAGTTAAGGAAATGAATGATCTTGATTTTTTTTTTTTTAATTTACCTTTGGAGAAGAAAATTTAAGTGGTGTGTGTGTGTGTGTGTGTGTGTGTGTGTGTGTATGGTCATCATTGTTATAAAACTACAAAACCCAATTTGTAGATAGTGAGAAAGAGGGAAACAAAATCAATTACGTGCACTTAGATTTCACTTGTGCTTTTTCTTTCTTGGAGTGGGAATGATATTTTGTGCAAGGGTATTTTAGCCAGTAAACATGAGGTGATCATTAATGTACAGGCAGTTATCCAGCTTTTAAAGTTTGTTATTCCTCCAGGCAGGTTGATTGGAAATGGTTATCATTTTATTATTCCTGCTATTATCATTTGCTTACAATGCACTTCCACATTCAATATTTAAAGTGTCTTCACAATGACATTTCAGGGAAGCAGAACAAATTGTATCGGCTTTTGGAGATCAGGAAAAATCAATGACTCTATCATCACTGCCCCCGATCCCAGGCCTCACTCCCCAGCCCTCACAGCTGGTACGGGGCAGTCTGGGCTCTGACCAAGCACTTTTGACCTTTTAATTCAGATTTCATTTTCTCCTGGAAACAGGAGGCATGCATGTGTGTGGTTGTGAGTGCACGTGTGTTTTACATCTTTTTTTTTTTTTTTTTTAGAAAGGCAGTGGAAGGTAGGCATTACTCTGGAATGCAACCTAATCTAATTCTAAAATGTGACTTTGTTCCAGTGTACACAATTATTTTAGAAGACTCAAAAAATGGATGTCTCAAAACCCAATGGTTCTCGACAAGTCAGCTTTTCCAGACCTGGAGGAGTCAGACTGCTACACGGGCCCCTTCAGCCGTGCGCGGATTCACCAGTGAGTCCCCATCTGTTTTCTCCCGCTGCCTGCCTTGGCATCTTCCGGTATCTGGGAGTTGTTGTCAGAATAAAAATAGCTGGGACCAGTCCCATTGTTTGCTAAATAAGTCAGAGAATGTATCGTATTATTAAAATGTACACTTAACCTGGAACAACACTCAGTGAAAATTATTAATTAATTATCACCTATGATTTAGAGACATTCCAATAATGAATAATTAACTCTAAACTCATGAAATGAGAGTCTAGCTCCTAATTCTTTGAAAATAATTACTATGGTAGTAAGACACTCAGTTAAAGTAGCAAAAGTAACAAAAATGGTGATAATATTAATACTAATAGAATTGATGTTAAATAACATGTTTGAATAATAGATTATTCTAATTAATAAATTACATTTATAATTATATTTAATTAATATATATTAGTTTAATCTATTATAGTTTAACCGTATTAAACTAAGGTGAATAAGAATTTTTTTAGGGATTTGTTACTTGCCTATCTATCTACCAACATATAATATCTCTGCTCATTTATTTTTTCAATTACTATTTATTAAGTTTCTCCATGATACAAATTGAGGTTATGACACAGTCCCTGCTTTCACAGTACTTCCATTCTGTTGGGTCTGACAAAAAAGGTAAAGTTAATAATTAAAGAAAATAAGAGAAACATAAAGATGGAAAAATGCACAGTATACAATAGGTCTATAGCTGCAAGATCAATTTGCTATACACAGTTTTGGACTGACTTACCTTCTGGGATGTTGGAAGTTGAGAGGCAGGATGAAACAGAATTCCTGACCACAAAACAAGTAACAGAGCCAGTAATCAGTGGGAAACCCTCTCCTTCCAAATATTTTATTTATGTAATTATTTACTCTTAGAGGTGGGTCTGGAAGCATTATTTTTAAATTTCAGCTATGGGAAGTGGAGGAAGGAGTAGAAATTCAAAAGACTACCACATTTAGAGACAGCTTGCAGTTTAATGGAAGCTTCTTGAGCTTTTTGTTATACTTTTCAACCTCTGTGATGCACCAAATTAAAAAATAAAATTCTGCTATTTCTCTTTGAAACTGAGAAACAAGGGCAATCTTCCAAAAATCTCAATCAGATCATGAAGCAGTCTTGCTTGAATCCTCCCAATGGACTCTCATTTACACTTACAATAAAATTCAAAAATTTTGTCAGCTACCATGTGTCTGAATATGTTGTGGTCCCTGCCCAACACTGCCCTTTCATCTTCTACAATGTCCACACCACTTACTTACTTCAGGGACACAAGCTTCGGTGCCACCCATTAAAAGCCCGGGTTTAATTCCATCTCAGAGTTTTTGTTCTTGCTGATCTCTTTTGCTAATATGTTCTTCCCCACATCTTCACATGGCATATCCCTTCTTATTATTCATCCCCCACTAAAAAACCACCAGCTCAGAGAGCCTTTCTCTGAAAATCTTATCTATAGTCCCCTTGTCCCAGTCATACTTTCTGCCATTAAGCAGTTTCCTTTTTCTTCATGTTAGCAATCCCTGAAATTGTGGAACTGATTTCTTTACTTATTTGTTGTCTGTTCCATTCCTTTGTAATGTAACTCCATAGAAAAGAATTGATCTGTTAAAGAAATATTTGTTCCAAAAATTCTGAATCAATCTGATGGTAAAATAATTGGTGGATATTCCTTCCAATTCTTATAATTAACAGGACACAGAACTGTTAACTTGGTGCATCCAAGTACAGAAATAAAGAGCACAATAAAATATTAGAGTGACTCTGGATCTAATAAAATGGACAGGTGTACAGATTACCATAATACAAGGCAGAGTAAAATTAATGCATTAGGTAAGATACAAATAAACTGCACATTTTTGTAAGAGAGGGAGAAGTTACATCTAGAAGAGAAGATCCATGAAACCTTTTTGAAGGAGCTAGTTCCTTTCAGCAGGCAAAAGTTGTGGGATGGTTGAGAGCTAAGAGAACAGATATGAGTAACAGAGCAAATCTTGAGGTAAAGAAGGATAGGATTCCATGGTGATGATAAATTCTACAATTTGATAGACTAACAAATACAAGAAACCAGAGCTCTAAGAAATAAGACAAAAGGGGAGGTTGAAAAACAAGAACAGAGGGCCCTCAGAGGAAAATAAGACATTTACTTACTCATACTGGAGAGCTGTTGACCTGTTAATAGTGAGAATCCTCTAGAGGTCAGAATAGTCCATTAAAAGTCAGGTGGGGAATTGCACAGTCAGATAAGAACACATTCTTTTCATAATCTAGAAAGCCAGAGAGATGCAGTATAGTTATAAAAGTTACTTTGTTGGCAACTCTTTCAATATGGATGGTGAAGAATAAGCAAAGATCATAGAAAACCATACTTCAGGACTAAGCATTGGAGAAAATGGTGGTTTATCATTCATAAAGGTAAAGCAACTGCAAACAGAAATTGTCAGCAGTTGAGTGAGGGCCAGAATGCTTGCATTTTTTTGAGGCTCCAAGTATGTCATAAACTAAATGCTAAAAGCAGGCCCTTCCTTTCCTCTTGGGATCACCCTTTTGCTTTTTGTATCCCTGACTCTAACATGGCTCCTCCTTGAATCTCTTCCCCTGAAGAGACAGAGTAGGGCATGAAGGGGAAGGGAGAGCAGTTGCTGCTCATAGCTAAAATCTTGTAAATAACATAAGCTAGCTTGGAAAGTGTGGCATGGGTAATTATATCAATTTTAATGTGTTCTATTTGGAACTACATTGCTTAATTAAAATGTGTGGGAGCCAATGGAAACTCCTTGTTCAATGCCAGACCAAAAAAAAAAAACAAAAAAAAAAAACAAACAAACAAAAACAAATGCACGAGGACATTCAGGCTTTCTTCTAATCTGAAATATATTAAAATGAATATTTGATAATACCTCATATGATTTGTGTGTAATTTTTCTCTGCCAACTGATTTCCTTCCTAAGGAGGTTTGGTTTATCTTCTGATTTACTATACTTCACATACATTAATTTAAAGGAGAAGGCAGATGGATTACTGCCCAGGAAATTGTTACTGTTGCTGGATTCTGTGCTCTGAATATTAAAACCCATCCCCCTATCTTAACAGCTTCATAATAAACAATAAGGACACCTTCTTCAGCAATGCTACTCGAAGCAGAATAGTGTATCACATGCTGCAGCACACCAAGTATGAAAATGGAATATCAAAAGTGGGTAAGAATGCTAATGAATAACATAGAGAAATGAGAATTAGTGATTGCTAATGTGACCAAGAAATATTTAACAACTGAAGCTTTGCCTTTGTGTATTAAATATGAATATGTAACACATTGAGCACAAACTCTAAACATTTTATTTTTCAGCCTCTCAATAAAACAAACTCTTTTAAGAACATTTCACCATATGTATCAAAATGTGAAATGTATAAACCCTTTGGAACAGAAATTTTATCCTTGAAATTTATCCCAAAGAAATAATCAGATTTTGAATAGCAATATATGAAGACATTTGTTCATTGTGGCTTTGTAGTAGAATAAAACTGGAAATTCTTTAACTGTCCATCATTAAGAATTGACAAATAAATTAGGCTACATCCATATAATACATCCATTAAAAATGAAATAATTCAAAGATTTCTCAGCACCACTGTCCTTTTGAGATATTTTGAGGGATGGGGAGTTCCTCTGCTCCCTTAACCAAGTTTTGTTTTAAAAAAATGTTACTCCAGGCTCATGTAACCCCCCAATGAGTGGATATTAAAATTCTCCCCATTTCATGATATGGCAAAGTGAAATCATATGTTGGCACCTTGCAAATCTCCATTTATTAATATTGGAAGGAGAGAACCAGACTCTCAGCATCATCTCTTTCACAACCTCAGTGTCCTTCCTCATCGGTGAGGTGGTTATGGGAGTCATTTTGGTTATTTCAGGTTTTTTAATTAAAGTTTAAAGTGTATGTATGTTGCTGAAGAAGGAAGTCTTCATTTAAACTAATTCAGGAACTGTTCCGTTCTTTTCTTTTCAGGTATCTGTAAATTGATAAACAATGGCTCATATATAGCAGCGTTTCCCCCACATGAGGTAATTTTGAAATACAATGTCCATTATAAAAAATATATATAAGGTTCTCATGCTCAATGCTTGATCCCATTTTTTTTAAGTTAAGTCTAGCTTCCCTCTCAGGAAGGTTCAATTGGCAACTGGCCCTGGGCTTATCCAAGGCCCAGTGACATTTGGTGGCTGTACACTGGCGCCCCGGCTCCAGAACCCTCCTGTGATTTGCCTGCATCCAGAAGCCCAGCCTGGGAGGGAACTCAAGCACATAGCTCAGCCACTCTGGCTGATACCTCTGCTCCCACCCAGAGCCCCATGGAGACACAGTTGGGGATCCACACCATTCCTGAACAGGGCAGGTTCCTGGTTTGTACATACTACATTGGAATCCCTGAAAATCAAACCCACATAAAACCTACGGCCAATTATGTACCCGCTTCTCTGCCTGATTATTGCCTGTCTACCAGTTTTAAGTAGAAAAGCCTGCTCTGTGCTGTGGTGGACTTTGCCTGCAGAGTCATGAATTAAATTTAAATCAATTTTAAGTCCACCATACCACCAACCCCCCCCAAAAAAAACACACTCACAGTATTCATTTTAAGGCAGCTTTGGAGTTTAATATAAGAATGGAATTATTAAATATTTCACTTCTGTACTTTCAAAACTGGTCCTTCTTCTGTTTAGGCTGAAGCCTCTCAGGACATAATCCCTTTACTTGAAGAATTCACAGTATAGTACAACCCATAACAGACAAAATACATTGGACACTTACTATTTGGCACTGAGCTAAATGTTTTATATGGTTTATCTCACTTATTCCTTGCAAAAGCTCTTTGAAGTAGACAATGACATTAACTTCATTTTATAACTAAGCCTTTGAGTCATAGAAACATTAAGTATCAAAGGGACAGTTCTGAGCCCAGGAAGCCAGACTCCAGCTTCTCTCAGTGGTGGTAAAGACATTGTGTGTATTAATAGACCTTAGGTTCCAAACAGTAAACTCTATCTTGCTTTAAGTGAAAAGAATCTCATTGATTTAAAAAGGAACTTAAAAAGGGATTTATAAGGAATTATCAGAATATTTTCAATAAATAAGAGATATAGAAAGGCATCATCATTCCAGAAATAAGCTTAAGGTTACAATTTCTGAAGCTTTCCATAAGTTTTTTTAATTATTGCGTAAGAAAAAAAAAGCAATCCTTATTTAGTTCAAATTTTAGTAAGAGAATGGATATCTATTTATCTTATTGTATGTATTTCAGGGCGCCTACAAGAGTAACCATCCCATCAAAACTCATGGACCTCAGAATAACAGGCATCTATTATATGAGCGCTGGGCACGCTGGGGAATGTGGTACAAGCATCAGCCCCTGGATTTAATCAGGTACTGTGGATGGATTGATAATGGACATGTAGGCTGTTTTGTTGTCATTTTCTTGGATTTGGAACTATTTCACTTAATTCATCAAATTACCTGTATCGAGATGCAATCAGGAAAAAATAAGCCACTATGAATCTTTTCAATAAAAGGAACTTAATTTAGGCAACTGCTTGCATAGGGGATGGGAAAACTGAGAAATAAAACAGGAATAATGAGACAACCCAAGATTAACAACAAGAGAAAATTTCGAACTACCTTAAAGCTGAAAGGAAAATGGCATAAAGTATATTTCAGTGCCCAGTACCTGGACTATGAAATTCATGATCATACTACCTGCAAAGAAAAGAAAATATAGGGAGCAGAGCTAGGGATAAGCCATGACCATCCCAAGGACAACCAAGTGAGGAGGAAAAATCCTGTCTTCTCCCTTCCTGCCTTCCTTCCTCCTCTGAGTCTCCAAGTACCTCCTGGCCCCACTTAACCAGGAGCAGTTTATAAAGGATCCTGTGTAATCTACTTTCCTGTGAAAACAAACCAAAACAAGGAAAGGCAGAAAAAGTATCTGAGAACAAAGAGGAAAATGACCAACAAAGCATCTGTGCATATTTTTATCTTTCAACAAAGATTTAGTGAGTATCTGTCCCATCCCAGAAAGATTATTCCAGTGAGCAATTGCCCTCAACTTGAATTAGTCTTAAAATACTGTTATATTCATGATTTATTTTATTTTGATGGAGGATATTTTGTAATTAAAGAAATATGTATTAAAGAGGACTTAGTCAAGTTCCAGGCTAACTATAAATATTTATAGAATGAAAGGGAAAAAAAGAACATCCAGATTATAAGGTTATTTATGTTAAGATGTTGAATTGTTTGTGAAATATAAATATCAAGAATCTCATAACTGTATTCACCATTGTCCCAGTAGGAAACTGACAGAACCAATAGAATAGAAGTGGTATTCAGGGAGAATTTCATAAAATAATAATATGCAGAAGTGAAACAGGGTCAGGCAAACCAACAAATGATGAAGTTTCCAAGAACTAGCAAAAGTTACATGCTATTATCAAACTTAGTCTTGCAGAAACAAAAGAAGAAAGTAGTTGGTTAGAACCTGTCAAAGCTATAATCATAAGAAGAGGAATGACCAACAGAAGCTATTATCTTAAGAAGAAAGCAGTTTCGGGCAAACCATAACCCAAGAAGGAGAAAGTCAGGGTAATAAATATCCCAACATCTCTCTTATCCCACCCTGCTGGTACCTTTGTATGGCCAACGAGCCCATCAGGAAGCCAGAAGAAGGAAGGCGCCTAGGTGATATGGCCCACAGAGGTAAGCCTCCTGGGCCCATAGCGGAAATGAAAAGGGTAGAGCATGGATGTAGATGTACCAAGTGTGATGTGCTGCACCAAACCAATTTTATTTCAAGCATGAAGTACTTGGGTAGATCCAAAATCAGGATGCTTTGATTCTAAATCTGCAAATCACAACAAATTATCTGATGTTTATTTATGTAGCTGAAAGGTTCTTTTACAGATATAAGAACATAGTGAGATGTGCTACTTTGCAAAACCATACTTATCAAAAAGTAAAAAATTAATTTTAGGTTTTCAGACAATCGTTTCAATGTTAATAATCTTTTTTACAGGAGACATTGCTACTGCTGCTTAGTTAATTTCAGCAAACAATCTTTATTTTCAATAAATAGGTTTACTCTGCTGCTCTGAACCAAGTATTCAACCATTGACACAGTATTTTGTATTCACATGGCTAAGGAGAGGAGATGTATGAAAGGCTCACCTATGGTGAAGGGCATAAAAGGGAATAGATGGCATTTCAACAGGTTCCTACCCTGTAGGAACTTGCTTGTTTTCAAAACTGAGGTGTTTATGGGACAGACACCTATCTGAAACTATGAAACTATCTTGTCCACAGAATTTTGTACAAGGCCCAGTTTTCTACAAGTGGGAAAATTACCTTAAAGTCTGCATCTTTTATAAATTATTTGGGGTCAAGTTGTTCTTAAGACTGCACAATTTTAAGGACATGGGACTCTTAGGGTGTTGCTCCCTGTTTGTAGTGAAAGAAAAAGTGTGTCAGTTGGTTGTGATTGGTGGAGACCATAATTAGATGTAGAGACAATCCTGCATTCTCTCATGATGAAACAGGCAGTTCATTAATAGTGGATCAGAAGTGAGGGGCTGTTATTTTTCTATATATATATAAACCACCATTTCTGGACATGTGTTTTTGTTTTCTTCCATTTTAAGAATGAATTCAAGCATTTACTCGCCAAAGCCTATCTTAGTTTCAATCTGCTTTCTCATGGGAAATACTTGAATCTGAAAAGAGCACATTTTAAATATTGTCAGCTAGGAAACCTGCTTAACAAAATAGTTGTGTGACATTTTTCAAAAGGTTTCACCCTAGGTATCAGCAAGATTTAAATTTACCTTTTGGCTCTCTGTGCAGCACCATGGCGGTGGGCAAGAATAAGCACCTTACGAAAGGCGGCAAAAAGGGAGCAAAGAAGAAAGTGGTTGATCCATTTTCTAAGAAAGATTGGTATGATGTGAAAGCACCAGCTATGTTCAGTATAAGAAATATTGGAAAAACACTAGTCACGAGGACTCAAGGAACCAAAATCGCCTCTGATGGTCTGAAGGGTCGTGTTTTTGAAGTGAGCCTCGCTGATCTGCAGAACGATGAAGTTGTATTTAGAAAACTCAAGTTAATTACTGAGGATGTTCAGGGCAAACACTGCCTGACTCATTTCCATGGCATGGATCTTACCCATGACAAAATGTGCTCCATGGTCAAAAAGTGGCAGACTGTGATTGAAGCTCATGTTGACGTCAAGACTACCAACGAGTATTTGCTTCGTCTCCTCTGTGCTGGTTTTACTAAAAAGCACAACAATAAGATTCGGAAGACCTCTTATGTTCAGCATCAATAGGTCTGCCAAATCCAGAAGAAGATGATGGAAATCATGACCCAAGAGGTGCAGACAAATGACTTGAAAGAAGTGGTCAATAAATTGATTCCAGATAGCACTGGAAAAGACATAGAAAAGGCTTGCCAATCTATTTATCCGCTTCATGATGTCTTTGTTAGAAAAGTCAAAATGCTGAAGAAGCCCAAGTTTGAATTGGGAAAACGCATGGAGCTTCACGGTGAAGGCAGCAGTTCTGGGAAAACTACTGGGGATGAGACAGGTGCTAAAGTTGAGCGAGCAGATGGATATGAGCCCCCAGTTCAAGAATCTGTTTAAAATACAGACATTTAATGGTGACAAAAAGGCCTATTTGTGATACTTTAAAAAAAAAAAAGATTTAAATTTAAAAATAAATGAAATAATTGTCTAAAATCTGTTCAATTCATTGGCTGTTTATTTATGGTTGAGGTTATTTCAGCAGCAGGATTTTATCAAATAAAATATCACATGGGGAACCAGTATAAGAAACATAAAAACAGAATGGCTGTGGGTGAAGTGTGATGCAGAGTGACACAAAGAGCAAACCCGTATTTGTCCTTTCCCTGTCACAGCCTTTGCGATACCTTTAAGGAATGCTTAGAGCGCCTAGAACAGTGTGAACACCAATGCTGTCAGTCAAAGAATTTTCATCAGCCTTCTTTGCCTAGAACTATCTCTTTCCTCCCCTGAAACAGATCTGAAATCTGATATAACTCAGGTGATTATGTCAAACAATATTATTACTCCTCTTACTTCACCTTTAATAATGAGTAATTTTAAATCTCAATAAAATACTGTCTGTATAAGAGGTCTATGTGTAGTTTTCTGTAATTATTCTAAAGATATTCTGATATATTAATATGTGTTTAAAAAAAACTAACTGCAACCTTCAGAGGAACACTTGTTTAAAGGCACAAAGGGTTTGATGCAATACCTGTAATTAAAATAATCTTTTGTTTCAAAATAGAACATTATCATTGTATAAAAAAATGAATAGACTAATGATGGATGTCTCCTAGGAGAAATAAATGAAAAAAAAATTAGATAAATGATGTTTAATGGAGGATGACTTTATGTCTATACTTGGTAGAATTTACACAGATAATACAGAAAATAAAGAAAAACAAGAAGAATTTTCACAAAAAGAAGTCTAGTTAAAGAAAAAATAAGAGAATTTTCTCCCCAACAAGAATCACTGTCCTGTGCAATATTCTCAAATAAACTATAAAACACCAATCTTTAAAACTATTGCTGGAGCAAAATTGTGTATTAACTAACCATTTTTAGGAAATGGAGACCAAATAGCAGTAGAGAATTTAAGAAGTTTTTATTTCATCCGAGAGCTTTAAAAACAGCATGACAGTTAATATTGACAGTAGACTTGGTGAAGAAAAAGCGATCAAGTAGTCTTTCCAACCACCATATTTTTCTACCATTTCCATGTAAACTGTATTCATCTGCTGAAGGAATATAAAATACGTTCAATTCCTTTCACTTCATTTGGTGTTTCCTGTGGTAGGAGCTAGTGAATCAAGACATGGTCCAATTCCCAGCAGCTGCAGTCATGGGGAGGGAGAGAAATGGAGGCGTGCTGGGTAACTGCCATAAAGTGCATGAATTTAGGTCACTGAAGTGTGAATGAGGAGAGAGCATCTAACCCATGGTTGGAATGGAAGTCAGGAAAGGCTTCCTGGAAGAAGTAAGATAAAGTGAAAGATAAATAACAAGCCAGATATGAGAACAAAGTGAAATTTAACATTCCCAAAGCATGAACCAAGTAAAGAAACATGTGTTCCAGGAACTGCAGAACTGAACTTTGCTGAGGAAGATATGGCACAATTGTGCAGATTGTGTCTAACATAAAGGAGTCTGGGCAACCATGCATATGGAGACTGATATCAGATCTGCTCTCCCCATCCACCTAGAGCACAGACAATCCATGCAAAAGCAGTATTGTGTAGCACAGCTGTGTGTGTGGAGAACAAAAAGGGCTCTACTAGGAGGATGGAGCAAAGCCAAAATTAATTTGTAAAAAGCTTTATGAACGATATCAAGTGTGATGCAAAAATAAACACATTTTATGAACTTGTTTTTATAAAGAACAAGTTTAAAGACAAGCAATTCACCATTATTAGAATTATTAACAACCATGAATAATATTAAGATAACCCAGATGGAGCTGCCAAGGAACTGAGCCGGTAGCCTCAAGGGTCCCTCTGAAATTCTGACTATGCGACATCAGTATTGGTAGTGTCACTTATGTGGCCTTAAGCTACTGATTCGCTTTCTCCTGCAGGTTGTATTTTGGTGAGAAGATTGGGCTGTACTTCGCCTGGCTGGGGTGGTATACTGGGATGTTGATTCCTGCAGCGCTGGTCGGCTTGTGCGTTTTCTTCTATGGAATATTTACAATGAACGCAAGTCAAGTAAGGTAAGCTACCAACAGAATTACTGAAAACGGTTGGTCTTTCTTCTGATTGGACAAAAACTGACTATAAAAACAACTGATGATATTACAGTGCATTTGCTGGGGTTTTTTTGTGGAGTTTTTTTGTAGGGGACCACCACAATAAAAAAAGGTCATTTCTCTACTATCATATGAAGTTCTCTTGCATAAGTTCTAAAATTGTTCCTATTTATGCCAATTTCTATTTCTAGCATATGCTACATAGTAATTCGATAATTCAGTAAACAGTTTTATATAATTTACATTTGCATAGCATTTGGTAGTCTAATATGCCCTTCTAATGCATTAGTTCAAAAAATTATATAGCTACAATTCTTTAACACTTACAATATGCCAAGACTTCCCATTTAATTATTTTCATTTAATATAAGCTATACTATCACCCTTGGAGGTATTTCTTCTTGCTGAGGGAAACTTACATAGCTAAAGATGTCTAAACAAAATACTCCTCCCACATAAACCTTGCTCTAAGCAATCTACTCTCCTGAGAACAGAAAATCACTTTCTACTTTCTTATTATCCTCAGTAGCAACAGATGTTGTAAAAAAACATTGTGTCAACTTAAGATATCAAGATATCAAGACACTAGTGCAGTAAGATTCAACAAAAATCACATTTATCAGAATAGTGATTTTTCTGTTCAAGTAGAAGTGAATCAAGATTTGGATATAGGAACAATAATACATTGTTATTCAGCAGAGGCAACAGTAGAGTCTCTTAACCTGACAATAAAAACTCTTAACAGCATGTCCTATTTCATATATCACAAGAACATCATTAAGTTCAACCTTGTATGATACTATTAAAAATATGAAAAGAACACCTCTCATCCTTCGAAGCTCAGCACTTTTTTTTCTTCATTCCAACTTTGAACCATGGCCTTGCTACTGAGTAGTAATCATGACAGTTAATGGGATCATGAAAATTCATTTTATTGAATTTTTAAAATATGCATATAATATCCATATGCATATGTATGTAAATGTGGGACAGGTTTCCTTGAAAAGAAAGTACTTTCATTGTCCTAGAGATGAATTCTGCTCCATAACCAACTTCCTTGATTTGGTATCTCAGCATGAAGTCCAAATGATAATTAGCATTAAAATCAAGAAAACTACTGTTCAAAAGCATTTCATCAGGTCCCAGGTCAGCTTCAGAGTTAGGCCAAGTCACTACCACTCTGGAAGGCAGTGTCTTCCTGTTCTTCAGTTTATTTATTCAGTGTCTTATGGTTACCAGCATATAGATCTTTCACTTCCAGGTTAAATTTATCCCTAAATATTTTATTCTTTTTAATGCAATTGTAAATGGGATTGTTTTCTTAGTTTCTCTTTCTGATTGTATTTAGTGTATAGGAACTCAAGTGATATTTGTATATTGATTTTACTGAATGTTCTAACAGGTTTTTGTTTTTTTTTGTTGTTGTTTGTTTTTTTGGTGGAGTCTTCAGGGTGTTAGGAAAAAACTCCTTTAAAATGAATTAACACAGGCATAAAAATGATTCTTAGACAGTTAGTTACTGTTCAACTTGGTTCCATAGGTACATATTCACATGGTTTTACCACGCTGTGTAGACTCCTCCTTCACCCCTGCAAAGCTGAAAATGAACAAAAGGCAATGAAAGGAATAGATTTGCTGTTCCTTTTGATTTATGTACCAAGTGCCAATGGAGTAAATTAGGCTCCTTTTGTATGAGACAGGTATTCTCTAACCTTTAATACAGGGAGTGTTTTAAAAAGGCATTAGCAAACTCTCTGCTTCAGTGCTTTATGGTATTATATTTCTGCTACTTCTGTCACACTATAATTAAGATCTTGTCAGACTCTATGCTAAATCAAGATAAGCTTCACCAAATATCTTGACTTTCAAAATTTCATGGAGCTGAAATTTCCCCTTCAAGGTGTCAGACGTTAAATTGTAGGTGTTATCATGGTGGGTTGGGGGAGAACACAGAGTTTTTGTTTTGTATTGCTTTTAGTATAATTTTAAGCTTTTTTTTTCTTGTAAAGAAATAAAATGTTAAAAAGCTGAGGATTAAGTTGTATTTATTGTTTCTGCCAGCTTTGTTCACAAAAGTTAAAGTCATATTTCTTAATTGTCCTGCAGTTAATTGTAGAATTATATAACAATCGAGTTGTAGATTATTTATTGTATGTATATGTACATGTATATACTTACATGTGTTCAATAGTCTTACATAATCAAATGTGATCAGATTTATGCCTAGGAGAGGACATATCATAAGAATATTGAAATGAACAAGCAGGTAGATATGGCTTGTTTATCAGGCCCTGAGTTTCAGGTTAAGAGCAAAAAAAGAGAGACCTCAACTTCATAGTCCATCCTTTTTCTTCTTTAGCATTAGAATTCACCAAGAAATTTATGTAGTCTGCAGTATTGACCATCTTTTAAAGGCAGTTGGGGCCTAAAGTGCTTCTAGACCCTCTCCTGCCAACATCCTTAGCAACAAGGGTTTCTGTGATGTGTCAGGCACATTATCAATACCCCTTGTGTGATATTCCAACTAGATATTATCGACACCTAGAGATAAAGAAATTGATCCTCAGAGAGGTAAGTGACTTGTTCAGGGGAATATATCTAGTAAATAGTCAGCTAAGTTTCAAATCTCTATCTAATATATTTTTAAAATTGTGATAAGCACACTTAATGTGAGATCTACCTTCTTTAAAGATGTCTAAGTGAACACTAACGTATTGTTAACTATAGGCACGACAGAGTAGAGCAGATTTTTAGAACTTACTTATCTTGCATAACTGAAACTTTTTACATCTTGGACAGCAACTCCCATTTCCCTCCCCACTACCCCTTGGCAAACAACATTCTACTCTGTTCCTATGACTTTGACTGTTTTAGATGCCTAATGTAAGCAGGATCATGCATGTGTTATGCTATTGGTTTATTTCATTTCATGTAATATTCTCCAGTTCATCCATGCTATTCATAAGGCAGGATTTCCTCCTTTTTTAAGGCTGAATAAAATTTCATGGTATGTTTATGCAACATTTTTTATGCATTTATCTATCAATGGATGGTTGAGTTATTTTCATATTTTGGCTATTGTAAATAATGCTTCAATGAATATGGGTGTGTAGATATCTCTCCATGATCCTGATTTCAGTTTCATTAGATATATACCCAGAAGTAGAGTTATTGAATTACATGGTAGTTCCATTTTTAAGTTTTTTGGGAAAAGTCCGTATTGTTTTCCATCGTGGTTTTACAAGTTTTCCATATTCATATCCTTTCTAACAGTTGCAGTCTTTTGCTTTCTGTTTGTTGGATAATAGCAATCTGAACATGTATGAGTTAATATCTCATGATTTGATTTGCTTTCCCCTGATGATTATAGCTGATTCGAAAAGCCGTGCTTTGCTCATGCTTCTGTATTCTTTTCTATCTTTTTATTTTATTGTTCTTTTATTATAGTTGTCCCATTTCCCCCCCTTCGCTCTCCCCTGCTCCACCCACCATATATTCTTCTAAATCTTCTTAAACATTTTCACAGTTCCCCAAAATGAGCATCACCAAGCATCTTAATCTGTGCTTTGTCACAGGAAGCACCAAGACCCTGGGGCGGGTCCAGGCATCTGCCCCAAATGGACAAATCGCTCTCTCCTCCCATTATCTTAAGTAGTGGTAATTAGTATTTCCTTTGACTTAGCCCTTAATGCGTATATCTGACAGTAGATGTAAAACAAAAGAAAGCCACAGTTGAAGTTGTGGTTTTGTATTATATGCCTCAGCAAAAGAAATGAAGAAAACACTTATGCTGGGCACTCTTCCTCCCTCTAGTGGCAAAGTAAAATCACGAGATTTCTGATACTCTCAGATCCTTTATGTGAGGCTAAAAGTATATTGTCAAAACTCATTGAATATTTTTTATTATGTTTCAAGTTATACTTTGAGCAGAGTATAGAGAATGAGTTTAATGATTCTGGAATTAAAAATAGGATTCAGTCTGATGGCTGGGATTCTAGACTTGGTGCTCTTTTTGACCATTTGGAGAATGAGGAAGATGATATAGTATAAATTGACTTCATAATGTTTTGTTAGTGTGAGATGGCAATGCAGGACACATTGTGTCATTCTTGAAACACAATGGATTGTGATTACAATGCCGTTTTAATCAAAATTTTCTTCAAGAAGTGTGTAAATTCTTTTTATTTGTACAAATTAATAGTATTACTAAAAAAAGACATAACTCTCTCTTCCTTGGGGCTTTTAAATTGTATGTTTCACCTGTTTCCTCCTACTTCCTATAGGCATCCTGATTATGAGAAATGTGTGAGTGAAAATGGGAGGATTATAGTTTATATAAGACCCGTTACATCATCATCACTAATAAATTAGTTTTGGGTAGGAAAGTTATTTTTTGAGTGTTACACAAATGTATATTCTTTTAGATGTATTATAGTTGATGGTGAACTGGACCCAGAATAAGAGAAGCCTAAATTCAGTTCCCAAAAGTGCCTACTGTTAGCTATGTGACCTTGACCAACTCACTTAGGTGAAACATCGGTTTGCTCTTTGTTGTGGAGGTAACTGCCATTACAGGAGATTATAGTGAGGGCTGAATTTAATGAATATGAACTTACCGTTGTTCACTGAAAGCACCGTATGCCTATTCTTACTATTTATTCCTACTATGGCTTGAGAATACACACATCCAGCACTTGAAATGCACATGAATTCTGTTTTTGCTTCACGTGAGTGCAGACATCTTAGAAAACTGCAATTCTTGCTGCAAACATCACCAATTAAACTTTTATTTTCAGATATTTTTTCAAGATCCTTGAAATGACTGTCAACATTTCCAGAGCAGATTTGCCTGAAGACAGTTTATTCAAGGGATACTCAGTGGGAAAGAACCATGTATGGCAGATAAAATACAAAACACTTAAAAATAGGTTGCAGTAAACTCTCAGGCTGTGGGCACTTGAGAAGTTATTATTGTTGCCCCAGTCCTTTCAGAGTCATCTATAATGTAGGCTGAGAAGTCCTGCAAGGTAGCGGCATTAAATCGAAGGGACAGGTGTTAGGAAGTTACATTCTAATACAGAATCTAATATATTTCAGTAAATACAATCTCTGTCATGTCAGCACAACAGTGTGTGTCAAGGCACACCAAAAAAGAAAAGGGAAGGGAAGGGAAAGAGAGAGAAGGAAGGAAGGAAGGAAGGAAGGAAGGAAGGAAGGAAGGAAGGAAGGAAGGAAGGAAGGAAGGGAGGGAGGGAGGGAGGGAGGAAGGGAGGGAGGGAGGGAGGGAGGGAGGGAGGGAGGGAGGGAGGGAGGAAGGAAGGGAAAGAGGGAGGGAGGGAGAGAGGAAAGGAGGGAGGGAAGAAAAGAAAGAAAGGGAAAGAGAGAATCAACTCCCTTAAAGCTCCAATGAACACGATCCTCAAATTTCCAATGGACATGATGTTCTGATTTAATGTGGTGAGGATTTTGAGGTTGTGTGAATTATGGATTCTGTTCATCTTGCTGATCCTAATGCAGCAAGACTCAAGGCAAGGGCAATAGATTTGAGAAATCAGAATAGTCAGATGTGATTCCAACTCAGCCACTTCCAGGCCTGTGAGCTGGGTTAAAACTCCCTTGGGTGTAAGAGTCTTTGTAAAAAAACCCTAAATGTCTCCCAAGTGTAAAATACGGCCAATGATCCTTACATTGTCTAGACAGAGAATTCACAAAACAAAGAAGCAAGCAGAAACCTCTATATCACAAATATCCTAAAAATTCAAGTTGGAACCCTGGCCTGTGTGACTTGATTGGCCGTCCCATGCACCAAAAGGTTGTGGGTTCAGTTCCCAGTCAGGGCACATACCTAAGTTGTGAGTTCAGTCCCTGGTTGAGGCACATGCAGGAGGCAACCGATCAATGTCTCTCTCTCTCTCTCTCTCCTCCCCTACCCCCTTCCTCTCTCTAAAAATTAGTAAATGTATATTAAAACATTTTTTAAGAATTGGAACCACAGTATTGAGTTCTCCCTCACCTGTTTACCATGCTCTGTTATTTCCATTTCTTTCTTCTGTGCCTTAATGCTTTCCACAGGATTGGGAAGAGCTAAGCACCTTCCTGAACATGACGGTTTACGCTTTCTTTTTTCTTCTTTGATTCCTCAAGCCAAGAAATTTGCAAGGCTACTGAAGTCTTCATGTGCCCTTTCTGTGACAAGAACTGCTCACTCCAGAGACTCAATGAAAGCTGTATCTATGCCAAGGTGAGTGTGGACCCCTCACATTCTCCTTCCGGAGCTCTAGGTAGTAGAAATGACTCCAGTAAATTGCTTTTTACCAAAGTGAAATGTTCCCAAGGGTCTCAACCCTCCATATAATTGACAGTGGAATAAGATGTCACCTCATGACAATTGCAAAATGAGTATATTTTTATTTGAAAGTTATTGTTTTCCTTTGTTTTTATAAATTGATTATTGCCATCATAGACACCAAGGTTTTCTTAGAATAATGTCTAAATTTCTTTTAGGAAAAGATGATTTTTTTAAAATTGGTAATGATTATGTTTGAATCTTCCATGAAGACTCATGAAATTAAAATACTTATAATTTTATAGAAAAAATGAAATAACATATCAAAAGCTTTCAAATTGATGCCTATTAAAATCACCTGAAGGTTTTTGTAAAACTCCTGAAATGAAAGTAACTCCCAGAACAATCAAATAGGAATCTTTGGGTTTGAAAGCTAGACATCAGCATATGTTAAAACTTCCTGAGTGATTTTAATGTGCACACAAGTTTGAGAAACTAAACTTCACAGTTATTGCTTATTTATAAAAGCATTATTAAACTATAATTAACATATAATAAAACGTACATATTTGTAGTGCATAAATTGGTACACTTTGATTATATATATATATATATATATATATATATATATATATATATATATATATATGTATCTGTGAAATCATTACCACAATCAAGATAATGAACATATCCATCACTTCCAAAAGTTTCTTCACTCACTCTTATTTATAATTCCTGCCTCCTACCCTCCCAATTCCACCACTGTACTCAGGCAACCAACTGTTTTCTGTCATTATAAGTAAGTTTGTGTTCTCTAGACTGATGTAGATGGAATCCTGTCTACAATGTGTGATTTTTTTGTGTGGCTTCTTTGGCACAGCATAGTCATTTGGAGATTCATCCATGTTATAACATCCATCAGCAGATTATTCCTCTTTACTGCTGAGCAGTATTGCATTATATGACCATCCCAGAGTATATCTATCCATTCATCTATAATGGAATTTGGGATTGTTTCAAGTTACTACCATTATAAATAAAGATGCTATGGACATTCATCTACAAATCTTCCTATAGATAAGTACTATTATTTCTGTTGGGTAAAAACCTAGGAGTAAAGAAGTTGGATTATATGATAGGTGAATATTCAACTCTAAAAACTGCCAAACTATTTTCCAAAGCGTTTATACCATTTTGCAGGGGTTTTTTTTTTCCAACTTTTTTAATTAATTTACTTGTTTTTTTTGTTTGTTTGTTTTGTTTTGTTTATTTATTTATTTTTAGAGAGAGGGGAAAGGAGAAAGAGAGGGAGAGAAACATCACTGTGTGGTTACCTCTCACTCGCGCCCCCAACTGGGGACCTGACATGCAACCTAGTTATGTGCCCTGACTGGGAATCAAACCAGCGACACTTGGTTCGCAAGCCGACGCTCAATCCACTGAACCACACCAGCCAGGAACCATATTGCAGTTTTGCCAGCAATGTATGAGAATTCCAGTTTTCTATAAAGTCAGTAACCCTTAGGATGGTCAGTCTTTTCCATTTTAAACGTTCTCATTGTAGCTTAGTTACTTGAAAATAATTTGATTGCTTGAGGTCTTGATTTTAAGACCTGTGACACGGGCTCACAGCACCGAACACTGTGTACCCAAGAAAAGCAAGATCTTTCTGTGTACTCTACTCAGAGCACTGGGGATAATGACGGCTTCCTGTCTGGCAGTGGGAATAGGCACTGTTCTTGTCTCTGAGCTCCTGACACTGTTATCTCTAATCCTTTGAGATGTTTCTTTCCTCGGTAGTTTCCTCACTTACATGTTCACTGGGCACTGTCTGGGTTGCCCCTCTCTGCGCCCTGGTAACTTTCAGTACAGTAACCTCAGGCAATCACAGTATTTGTTACCAAGCAAAGCAGGGCCCATTCACGTGGTGTCTTGGTGTAAGACCAAACAATCAATGTTGAGAAAAAACAGGTCTTTACTTACAATATTCCAACCTTGGGGCTCTGGGAGCACTTCTACTCAGAGCCCTGTACTCCCACGAGACCCAGCACTTCCCTTTCTCCCCAAAAGACTATAAATCGGTTATGATTCACATTATATGAATATTAATGTGTACCATGCTGTATCTCATGGATATATTTCTAAAAAGTTAATAGTTTAATTTACTGAGTTAAAAAAAAGAGCTGAGATGTGTAACCAGGCTTACCAAGAAAACAATGAAAAGCTTTTTCAAGGAAAATAGTGCATAAACTATGACAAATTATGTCCTTGCAACCCAAGTATTGTGAAGTGTGGCTTTTTATTTGCCACTCCTCTAAAAGTATGGCTGCTTCTGAAGCAGGGAAAAGCTGCTATTTCTTAGTACCTTTTAAGTCCTCATTGTAAAGTCTCTGTTGGAACACTCTAAGAGGCCATTGCCTGCTGTAGGTCTTTTTCTAAAGGGAAGCAGACAGCTGTTGAGTTGGTGGTAGCAGTGGGTGTCTCTGTGGGATGCCTCTGCAAACAAAAAGCTGGGTTCCCCTGCTCGGTGTGATTTTATGAGCTCTGTAGGAGAATTTCTTTATGGGTTTTTTTTTTTTTTTTTCTCTCCTGTACGTAAGATATACTGATGATCTACTGAAGATCATTATGAAGAACAGTTTTTATAACATCCCAAGCCTTAACAATCATAGCAGTTTAGAGCCATACAAGACATCTTGCACCTACCCACAAGCCATCAAAATGAGCCCATTCTGTGGATAATAATATTTCAGTGATGTTACATTACAGGAAAACACATCCTACCTTTATCTGTTTTACATATTGTTTGCAGTGTGTTCCAGGTGTTTTAGTTAAAAAGCAATTTAATGCCCACATTGAGCAGCCTCTGAACTGCAGACTGAGAAAGAAAGAAACCATTTTATTCCCACTTCCCTTATAATAATTTTCCTTTGTTTTGTCCCTGACTTCTCTCTCCCGTGAGGTTAGCGCACCTATTTTCTCTATAGTGTTTATGGTAAGTATCCATTTAATGTCTCTCACTAACGTGCACATACAGTGAAGGCTTTATGCAAATGAAAAGAAGCGAAGGGGAATTGAATTTACACTTTATTAAAATCATACAGTTTGGCAACCCTGAAAATTGTATTCAGTAACGTCATAAAAATGTACATTGCGCTTTATAAAGCTTCAGGTAATGTCTGATTCAAAATCACTTGCATTGTATCCTACGTGTCAGTGATTTATGAAACTTCTGAAAAACAACTTAAGATGGAATTCATTGCCTCTTATAGCCACTCCAGGGTCACGGTCAGTTCTGAAAGCTATCAGAGAGTAGGGATAGCACTGTGATACCGTGCCATTGGAAGTCTGCTTCACTAGTGGAATTCTGCATTTTGCAACTTCCTCAATCCTGGGTGTATCGCTAACAGGAAGTACAACTAGGTATGCTTCAACTGAGAAGCTGACTTCACACTGTAGCATGACTTTCTGTGGCCCACAAATACTTCCTCCGGGTGCTAGAACCATTTCTAAGCCGAAATGAAGATGGAGTCCAAAGGGAATAAAAAGGAAGAGAGAAGAAAAGAGAGAAATGCTGATCCTTTATCTCTCCCCATGAGAAAACCACATGAAACAGTTGCAGGATCCATGAAATGATCTCATACCTTATATTTACAATCTATAAAATAATATGATTCCACTGGGAAAAAATTATAGGACCAAAATGCAAACCGCAATTCGTTCTACCCGATAGTGTGACTCATAGTTTTGTTTGTTTTCCATTAAGGTGACATACTTGTTTGATAATGGAGGAACAGTCTTCTTTGCTATTTTTATGGCAATATGGGGTAAGTATGTTTTTCCATTACTTACTTCCTAGCTCTCATTCTCTGAGGCTATTGCTGTGTTTCTTCACACTCACACTTGCACACACACACACACACACGCACACCATGTATCGATTCAACAAAGTTTTTTGCTTTGATTGCCCTCTTCACACATTCATTGCTTCTTTGGAAATTTATTTCTTGCACTAATCCTCTAATCCCTAAAGCCTGGGACCTTCCTGTACTAAAGCGTATTTGTTTTGTGCCAAAAGCAGATGGTAATTAAAAACAAACTGCAATATGCTAGAATCCAAGTTAAACTTCTTGTATTTCCTTCCTTGAAACTGAGGCCCTGAAAAATTTTTGTTTAACATTTCCATTTATCTATTTTTTACCTTACATTTTTCATATATATACAGATCCAGAATCGATTCTATGTATGATTGATCAGTAATGTCTAATACATAATAAATTCTGTTCCTATGTAACATCTTAAAAATGTGAGAATTATGTACAGGTACATGCTTTGGCTAACTTTTGTGACCATGTTCCTCACTGAATTTTTAAAGTGCCCAATTAATGGAGGCCTAAAGTAGAAGACAAGTTTGAATTCCCCATCCTTTGAAGAAAATCGGTTACTTTCCTGTTTAGGAAAGCTTTTCTAACATAACGCTATTGAATGCAAAGTCATGGTCAACTTGGCAGCTCAAGGGACTGACCATATATGTGCTGATGCAGAAAAGTAAACTGTACTAAAAAGCAGGTCTCTCTCTCCCTTTACCTAAATTTCCCAGCAAGAAAACTTCTGTGCCATACTGTCTTTCTAGCTTTAAGTAATTTTTTAAAATTTACTTCCAGTGTTACTTCAACAGAATGTCAACAGCGATGTATAAACGTTAGGATTACAGGGGACGCAGTCAAGAGTCCATCCATTGGTTTTTGGCCAAAAAGAAAAAAATAGTAAAAATGTAGTTTTGTTTCTTCATTTTCATTGAAGGATATTTTTAAATTAAATTATCAAGCAGGGCAATCAAGATGAAATCTTTCAGTCTTACCTGAATCCACAAACATTTCTTACTAAGAAGAAAATAGACCAAAATACAAATGAAGGTTACTCAATAGACGCTTCAGTTCAAGCAAGAAAGGAAACCTTTTAGATGACTTATCTTCTCTTTCTGTTTCTGCTACTAGTCTCAGGCTTTTACAGTTCTTCTTGGCACAAGCCACATGACAGTGGTCTCGTTTCAGCTTTTGGAAAATGGGTTGGTGCAAAGTCCAGGATGTAGGTAAACACTTGCCATCTGAAGCCTTTTTCCCCTTAGTTCTATATTGAGGTACGGAGTGGAGGTATGTCATCCATAGGAATGCCATCACGTGCATTTTCTCGGCCTGCTGGCATGGATGAATCATTCACAGTTTGGTTGTAATAACTAGCATTCCCAAAACTCACATCATAAGGTTCCGGTGCATTGTCTAATCGCAGAACTAAAAAAGTAACCCAAGAAAAGTGTTTTATGGTGACAGTGTGAAAGATGCATACACGCTCAGTTATCCGCTACACCTTAGGAATCTTTCTAGGTCAGTTAAGGACTTCTGTCCTTTACACAGGCTTTGCAGATATTTGTTTTGAAATTTTAAATAAATAGATCTTTTTTAAGCCACATTTTTTTCAAAGACTATGAGAAGAGTTTAACTTCCAAAATTTCCCTGCTGGTGGACCAAAACTAAAGGAATGAAAGCATATTATTTCCTGAAATCACAACAAAAACATAGGAATACCTTGTATAAAGAAGTATAGACAAATGTCTTATTGTCTTGAATTCTGTGATTTCAGAGCCTTGTAAATATGTTTTGAATTTTTACATCTGGTGTAAAAAATAATTTTTAAAAAGTGAAGAGCATTAATTTTAAAAGCAGTGTCATTATACTACCAAGTGACTTCACGTCTTTATGACTGAGCCATTGAACATGGTGATGGAAGAAAACTATTTGTAAAAGTTTGTGTTTCCTGTTGATAGAGTCAACTTATCGTAGACTTGAGGTTTCATGACTAATGATAAAGAACTTTATTTCTTTTTCAACAAATAGTCAATTATTACTTTCTTAATGAGCTTGAATTTATATTCAAAGAAAACTTGGCATGCAGGAGATACTTTTAAATACTAAAGCAGTGACTAATTGCTAATAGATTAGTAATCTGTTCAGTGAATATTTTCATCTTATCATTTTCTTAAGCCATCTCTTTCTTAACAAACTGGTCTCCCAGGAACCTTAAGGATTTGAGAAAAGTTTCCTAATCTGTCTTGAGGGAGTAAAGTAGATGGTGTGAATGAGTTGTTTTCTTATTGCCTCAATCACAACGTCTTAAATTATATTAATTTAATAAACTGATTTTTTTGTATGTCGTTACAGATAAAGAAAAAATCCTGAGGTTTTTTAAAAAAGTTTGAAAATGCTTGTTGTTCTAAATCCTAGCCTTAAATTTTGAAAAATTTCACTTTATATGTATTGCTAGAAACCTAGACAGAATTCATTTAAACTTACAAGTAGTGGATTTGGTTCTGAAAAAGAGCCCATGACAGTCATGATTTGAAGTTATCAAAAATCAATAAGACTTTACCAGTGGAATCCACCAGGGTCATTTAATTTTTTTTTTAATGATAGCAAGAGTCCCTTGTGAAAAACCAGTAAACAAAGTGATGAATAAAGCATTTAAAGTTATTTCTTTTGTGCTCTAAACATTGAGTTATTAAGATCAATCTCAGTGCTTAATTCTTAGCAGTTATATTTTTTTATTCAGAGACATTATTGTTCTTTTTCATCATACAAATGGGAAAATCCTGAATTTAGGTAAATTGTGACTTTATGTAGCCAAATATGCAATTATTTAGAAATCATGTTTAAGAGACTCATTAAATTAATTGTAGAGGTCTACTGTATCTGTAAAACTTGTGAGGAGCTTTTAATTACAATATGTCTTTGCTCAAATTACAGCTAATAAAAAAATCTAGCAATGCTAACAAAACTGACCATTTTTTTCTTAATATCATAACATTATCTTCCAATTTCATAGATTTATTATAAGTTCAGGGATTATTATTTAAAATCAACTGTGATGAAATGAGCAGCAGTTTCAAATATTTTGAATTTTTTCTCACAGGTTCATAATTATTTGAGAAACAGAGTAGACCAGAATAAATCCTTGGCCTGTTCCTGTCATATGAATCTCTGACCCCCTCTAGATAATGTAGTGACCATTAGCAATCAACACTTAATTAAAACCACTGTGCGAAGATGAAGTTGTGAAAGTTGTTTTTACCTGGTTCGTTTCTATCATCATAAAGTCGCCGATGGGAAAATGAATTTGTTTTCCTTTTTCCACATAGTAAGTAGCCAACAAGAGTAAGCAACGAAGCACCCAGAATAGCACCTAAAATGGCCCCAAATACTACTCCTGTATTTCTATTCTCTAGAGAAGAAAAGAAAAAATAGTTTACAAACAAGAAAAATAATTGTTCAAAGAGTAAATACACACACACACACACAAACACATGTGGACTTCTTATGTACCACAAAGAATGTTTAACAATGTTGTTGTTTTTTTTTTAATTAGGTAAGGGTGATATTGTGTGTGTTATAAAGTATTTAGTATTTGGAATATATTTGCAAAATATACTACCTGATTAAACCAAGTCCTAGTTTTATAACAGTGTTTCCTTAATTATCAACATCAATAGTATTGAAATGTCATGTGCCTGCTCCATTAAGACATAACTTCTGTGTCGAAAGCTATATTGTTTTCAATCAACTCTAAATCTCTGATGAGTTTTAGTGGTGAAATGAACTTTCAGCTTGTTTCTATGATAATTTGGAAGTAAAAATCTAGGAGTAAGTGGGTCATAGAAAATGAATCCACAAAGCTCCAAGTAAAAAGGCACAATAAGGAAGAAGGAATATATCCTGATAAGGATATTTTCAAGTAGAACAAATGACCAAAGCAAGATGATGTCAATGCCTTGCACGTAAGGAGCAAATGTGCAGGTCTGAGTTTAAGAGAACCCAAAATTTCACTCTGTCATCCCCCTTTACCATGTACCTATCTGAAGACTATCATCAATAAACAACTTACTGTACCCTGTACTCATATTTAGTGTATTTTGCTTTTAATGATTTTTAAAATTTCTTGAGAAGCTTACTAATTAGATAGGTGAGAGATCTTATAGAGTCTCTGATTCCATATGAAGCCCTATTTATTTCAAAAAATTAATCTTCACACTGGGAAGTTGGCAGCAAAATTATTACTAAAATAAATGTGAAACAAAGTTAATGTTTTTTTACTAAAGAGCAATGGTAGGAGTGGTTACTCAATGTTCTCAATATTTATTTTGAGTTTAAAGAGACAAAAAAAGTATTTTTAAAGTATTTCTGGTAGAATATTAGAGCATGTATGAATGAAATAGATGCATTAAAATTATAGTTAAAATGAAAATATATGTACATATAATGCATTGGTTGCAGAGCTATAATAGAGCCTAGGTTTCAGAATTTAAAACCCTCCCTGTACACTAGCAACAGTTTTCAAGTAGAAACTATATATATATAGTGTGTATAAATATACACACATATATACATGATTTGGTGTTTACATCATTAATATAATCTGTAAATTAGTTATATTAGAAATTTGTGAGTTTGTAGGCAAATAATAGTATTTTTTTAGGTTTCAGGGAAACAGAAACATGGTTAGATTAAAAAATAAAACAATGAATTTTCATTAAATATTAGGGATATTTTTCACTTTAGGTTTTAGTGCTTGATGTAATTCTTAAAAATGAAATATAAATATGCCCCCATAATACAATTTTCTTCTGATACTCTCAGCTAAACTTCATTTTATGGTGTTCATTAGGTACTAGGCTAAAAATTAAGGAGGATTTCCTTTTGTTGAATTTATTTACTTTTTTAAAAAAAATTAGTGTTTTATTTTCCTGTGATTGCAATGTTGTATCAGATAACTTAGAAATTTACTCCAAGTTTCAAAACTAACATTCATATATTTTAAAGTTCATTTTCATAGTATTCCTAAGAGCATATGAAATTTCAAGTAGTCTGGCTAAAATTCAGTGAAAATTGTCACAAGTGTCTCAAAACAGTGTCACCACCTCAGTCTCTATTTCTTTTCAGCCTAACCTACTTCTCCTCTTGGCCCACTGTCTCATCATGTTTCCATACAGTAATGACAAGCATGTGCTGACTTAAGTTCTAAAATTCCTTCACTATTTCCAATAACTATCATGGTTACCCTAAAAGTGAGAACAGCCTGAGCTTTTGTGGTCTCCTCCCTTTTTCCAGTATGACACGTTCCTTCGTTGTAATCCCTATGACTTACTTGGACATTATTTCACATCAAAGGAAAGTTAAATATCTTTATATTTACCTTCTTGGGGGTCTGATGTATTTGGAAAGATTTTTGAATTGTTGGTGAATTTTAAAGTAGGCTGTAGAGTCATTTCCGGATAGGGGGTGAACCCTGCCACACTGTCACTGGTTGTGTTAAGCCACCCATCTGGCTCTGTTGTCATGGGATTTGCCAATGGGGTGGTTGGTTCCGAAGGGAGGATGCTAACTGTAATGGAGCTGTTGTCAGTTTTCATGGTGTCATTGGCCAAAGACCAAGTGAACTTTTCCGAAGATACAGCAGACGTAGTATTGGGAGGTGCTGAGACGGACAGAGAATTTTCATCTGTTACAGATGAGGTTTGAGGCAATTTAGAAACAAAGCTGTGGATCGAGGAAGGGCTTTCAGAAAACAGGGGCGTGGGTCTTGTACTCCAGGAAAGGTCTGTGGTCACATTACTGACAGGATCTATTGTTGCATTACTTCTATTTGATGGATCCGTAAGAGAGGTATTACTTGCTTTGTCGTTGAAGGTTTCTCTGTCTTCTTTACCCATGTTGAAATTTGCTTCCCTTCTGAAAGGAGCAAATTCTTTTGCCATATTTTTTAAGACTTCATCTACGTTTTCTGTTGTGTTGACTTCCAGACTTTCTTTTCCATGGCTTACAAATAGTAGTAAACTAAGCAAAGTTGAAATCAACAGAATTTGGTTTGAGGTCAACATTGTAGCTTCCTTTGGTATTGGGGTTATTCAGGGGAATCTGGAAGAAAATAACAACCATTTGAATTATTAAATAAAGATTTACATTTTAAACGTGATAAAATCTAGAGACATAATGCTGAGATAATAATACCATATTCTTAATTCCAAAAGTTTGTTTTCTTTGAATTATGTACTAATAGTAGAATAACCGAGTTGTATATTCTGTATAGTATTTTTTTCTTCCTTTAAGAAACTTCCATGCAAAAATTTGTCAGGCCAGACACCACTATTCTACTATTTCAAATATTGTGTGTGTGTGTGTGTGTGTGTGTGTAATAAGTCAATCTTTTTAAATATGGTAAATATAGTGCATGTAGATGTAGAGCTGGCTGATTTCTTCAACCTATTTAAAGAAAACATGTTCTTAATAAAAATGTAATTTGGAATATTATGAAAATGATGTTACTGATTATACGCTAAAACTAACAGTTTAAAATGAGTCATCAGGGACTCAACTTAAAAAGATTTTATTTTACCTAATTTGAAATTAACATTCATTTTTCAAAATACTTTTCATAATGCCCTTCATTCAGAAAGACTTTTAGATTTTAGGATATTGTTTAATGATATTTCTTTATTGAATTAATGAAGGATCTGGTTAGGAGTACGTGTGGAACAAATTACCTAGCTAAATAGTGGGATTTGAACCATTATCCTGACCTCCAATCTGAGCACATCATTTTGCTTATTAAATGTAGAAGTGCTTCCAATTCATAGATAGCAGGATATGGGGAAAAGGGTTTTTAAATTAGATTTATATTAAATTTATGTCTTCTGTCACAAATGACCTATGAAAAACAATTATCATAACCAGCAAAAGTTTTATCATAATAATAATAATTATACTGACTTCACATTGTTGTTGTGAAGACAAAAGGAAATTATTTAAGTAGAAGTACTCTGAACAATATCTGGCCTAAAGTAAGCAGTTAATACACATTAACTTCCACTTCTTATTATTAAAATATAATATTTCTGTGTCTTACACTTGACAAAGTTTACAGTATCATTCCACTTGATCATTGCATTGATTCCTTAAGACAGAAAGAATAGTTTGTATTATCCCGGTTTGCAGACGAAGAAACTGAGGTTCAGAATACCTTAAGTAAGGGAAGCTAGTAACACTGAAAGGCAAGTCTACTGACTCCAACCTAACTAGATGCTAAAATTAAAAGTGTCTTTTATTGAAAAGTCTATCCTTTTAAAAAATATTAGGTTATTTCTCCTCAAACAATGGAGCCTGAAAAGTGATTGTATGTTCTTTGAATTGAACCTTACAGCTTATTTTTCACGAAAAGCCTCCAGGATGACTGGGGAACAAAAAAGAAGAAGATACTCCTGCTATTACTTAAGTCTAGTGTTACCAGCTGTTGTGTAAAAACTCTCCCAGAAATTTTTTACAAATATTTTTTAAAGATTTATTTATTTACCCTGCCCAGGGAACAAACTGCAACCCAGGCACATGCCCTGACTAGGAATCGAACAGCTAAATTTTTGCTTTGCGGGATGACACCCAACCAACTGAGCCACATGGGTCAGGGCATATACATATTTTTAACCTTGATGATTTTTCATTCGGGTCTGAGGAATTTCTAAGTACTCCTCTGAATATCTTTTGGTTTTAATTATCTTTGCTTAATGAAGTCTTCATAATGGTACCGCTTAAATATATCTGTAACACCTCCTAGTATTCTCATTTCTTCAAAAGCTTTTAGCAAGCAGTCCATACTTGTGGATTCTCAAGGTTTTAGGATAGAATATCTCCCATGCCTTACAATTAACACTTAAGAAAAGCCTGACAGACGTATGAGAACGTTCAAAGGGACATTATTTATAAGTGTCTCCAAACTAAACATCTATCAGTAACAGACTGGTTAATAAATTGTGTAAGGTTAATGTGTGGTTATTAACAAACTAGAGCTACACACATACACACACACACACAAAAAAAAATAAGTGTGATCATCACGAATATAATGCAGAGCTTAAAATGCCAGTTGTACTGGCATTTCATGTAAATTTCAAAAACAGGCGAAAAAAAAAAAAAACTAGAATCTTAGATGTCAGCAAAGTTGTGGGGAGTCAGGAGACAGTACTGACAGAGTGGACATGGAACGGGCTTCTCTGTGCTCATGATACTCTGGTTCTTGACCTGGTGGGGTTACATAGGTGTTTGCATTTTTGATCATTCTGTTTATTTATATTTAATTAACTTTTTCATTAAAAACAAGAAAATCAATTTAGGTCCTAATAATTGTTAACATAACTGGAAAACATATTACTATTAAGCATTTTTTATATCAAATGTTTTGCATGTTTTCTCACTTAATTCTTACTAAAAACAATCAAACAATAAGAAAGGGATTTGTAAGCCTATTTTACAGATGATTAAGTGGGACATAAAAAATGTATATAATGTGTCCAAGGACACATTTTCTAGAAACACACAACTAAAGAAACAGAGTTAAGATTCAAACCTTGGCATTAAAGCTAGTAATTACTTATTTATGGAACAAAAACGGAATATGGAATTTAGTCCTCAGCTTCTTTTAGAACTTTTCCCATCAATGTTGTCTTAGCACAACTTATACAATTTTTATTATTTTAATTAGACCAATTTATAATCTCATTTTTTAAGCACTGGAGAAATTGGCCTTCTATCTAAAGTGTCTCTCAGACACACTAAATCCACTTTTATCCTAATTTAATCAATTTTAACAACTGTCTCTCTGGTTTCTAGATAAACGCCTTTACCATGTAGTTTATAGATTAACATGAACAAAGCACAGATGATTTCCCGGACCTGTATTAGTTTGCCAACATTTCATTAAACTGATGCCACACCTAGCACATTTTTAAAATGCAATTCCGTTGAGTTAAAAAATATTCACAGGTACCTTTTCAGAAACAGCCTTCTCCTGTGAACTCTGTCAGGTTCATGGCAAACATTCCAGCCTTTGTCATTATCTACTACCAGTGATCTGATTAGTTCCTGAATTGTACTTGGTCACCTGTCTTCTCATTATTATGCAGTTTGATCTGCTTTGCATCTATCTAAGCTTTCTGGTTCTTTTCTTTCTAATAAAGTGGTCACCAGAGGGTAAACAAACGCCCCTTAGCTGTTCTTCTAACTTTCTCATAATGTTACTCGAGAAACATGGCATTGAGTTTTCGTTCCTTTCCCATAATGCAAATCCACTTATCAAGAGTCAACAAAGTGAGTTTTGTTGTTCTTTTTCCCTTTTGCCTGTAACTCTGAACCACCAAGGGGATCTCTCTACCCTTCACCCAGCTTTTGATTGCAACGTGAAAACCTAAGGTATCAATACCCCAAATGAGCCAAGCATTCTGTTACAGCTTTTAATTTATCTCCAGGGGAAAGAAGAGGCTGAGAAGGATGAGGCAGAATGCTATGAGTACTATTTGCAGCTCGTTCCTAAATTAATACAGTTGTGAATATAGACTTATTCCTGCTGTCTGGGTGTGGCAGTGGGGACAACTTGGCCTCTGTTCTCAGGCTTCTTCTAAGAGAACTGCATTACACCACTTCCTCAGGTCCCTTCACCTTAAGGGAGAGAAGAAGCTGGGACTTGAAACCATTAGCTATTCTGCATCCCAGTTCTGGACTTTTGCTGAAGCAAAAACTAAGCAATTTTAATTAAGTTCAATCTCATTCTGAATTGAATAAAGCACATTAGAAACAGCAGAGGTTCATGGAGGGGATAGAAAAGCTTCAGAAGGCGATGAAATAAAAATGTATTATGTCTCTTTGTAGTTTCCTCTCAGCTTGTCTCTATCTCCAGAGTTCAGATTCTTACACTATGTCACGAACTGTTGTGTAAAGCTAAGTT
The DNA here is from genome assembly GCF_987537825.1 of Furipterus horrens. Lineage (NCBI taxonomy): Eukaryota > Metazoa > Chordata > Mammalia > Chiroptera > Furipteridae > Furipterus > Furipterus horrens. Next base: position 26,958,389 of record NW_028327172.1, on the reverse strand, counting down.
AGGCTGGGTGAGGGATGGCTTGCTTGTGTGTGCCCAAGTTTGTCTGTCAGCCAGATGCGGTGCAGAGAGAGACAGAAGGTGAAATGAAAGAAAAGTGAAGTCGTAGTGGGAGAGAAAATCAGGACAACGAACCAGGTAGCACCATTTCCCCCTGCCCTGTTCTTGCCCCTAGATGGGAACTCCCAACAGAAACTTTAAGGCTGTAACATAAGAACAAAGCTGAGATCATTACAAACTTGAAAAACTACTAAGATTAGAATTATCCTAAAGGGAACATAAAAAAAGAGAAAGTCCATCCACTTTGTGATAGCTTAAACACAGATTAGAAACATTTCTGTATATATTGAAATATTTGTATCGTTTCTAGTATCTGATAACTTCCAAAATATATTTTCAGAGAGTGTGAGCGTCACTGTGTTTAAAATAATTCCTTTACACAGAGAAAATGAGCACTACTTTCTCCCTTTCTTTGGTGTTGGTACTAAAAAGTGGTTTCACATTACAACTTTTGTATGGAGGGCTGCAGGAGGTGGTGAGAGAGAGAGAGAAAAAAAAAAGGGAAAAAGATAGAAAACACTGGCCATTATGGGAAGCAAGTCCACACCGTACAGAATTTTGCTTCTCCTTAAATGCATGAAGTCATTATCCTGCCCACCTTCCATGTTTGAATCATACCCATTTTATACCAAGCTTTGAAAATAAGAAAATACCTTGTTTTGTGTCAGGTAAATCAACCCATGCAAGGGAAGAGAAATGCTAGTCATTCTAAGCTGAATAAAAACCAAAAGTTTTAAATAAAAACATTAGTTCAGCTACACTGAGGGGATGATAATAAAAATATATTTCTATAGTAAAATAACTAAAGAGCATACTGTGCTGCTTCTCTCTCAGTTGCTTTTGATCACTTCTTGTTATAGATCTCATGCCACAAAGTGGGACAGATGGGTTTTGTTTGTCATTGTCATAGGAAACTCAGTCTGACATGTAGCCAGTGTCCGAGGCAGACTTTGAGTGTCACTATGAGTGACTTTTCCAATCTTGGGCAGTTTTGCTTCCATTAAATGAAAGAGCCACACTATATGAGGACATAAGGAATTATGACTCTATAAATGCTTTTTTTATAGAGTTTTGAAAGGGTGAGAAGACAACTAACCATAAAGTAGGATTGTACCTGAGAACCATAGGCATATCATTTTACTTTTATTAGCTTGGAAAAAAGAAAAGAAAACCATAAGTTTCCTACCCACCCCACCCCCGCAAAATAAATAATTTTCAAAAGTTTGTGAACATCATTCTAACTAAACATCTGAGGTGTGCATAAATCCAGGAAAAATATAGAGAATGTCATACTCCTTGCCAGCTTGGGCGTTCTCAGTCATAAACTTCAATACTGAAATTATTAGGTGAAAGAGTGCCATGCTTAGAAAGAAAGACTTGTCTCCAAAAGAAATATTCTTGATCCAAATTCCCAACCATAGGCTTTTCAGCCTTCTGTCTGATTTCACTGTCTAGAGACAGCCTCTATGGATCAAATAGAAAGTGGGTGAATGCTAAAGCAAGATTAATTTTAAGAAATTGTGTTTACATATTTGTTCCATGGATTTCTTCTGTAACAACTTACTTAGACTTTAGATTTCTAGTGAGTGGTGGACATGTGTACATATCATGCTAAGTAAAATCATATACACAACATTTTCCCAAATTTTTTAAAGAAAATCTTTAGAAATGTAATTCATTGTATTAGAAAATTGCTATTTAGAACTATCATATTCTAATACTTTTGCAACAACCTTGAAGCCCAAATGCATAATTGAAATCTAAATATTCAATTTACATTCATGCTAGAATCTCCACTTAAAATGTTTTTACTAAGAAAGGACCTAAGGAAACTCTTTCTTGTAGTCACGAATGTCTTAAGTAAGGTTTTTATTTTAGCTCTTCAATTGGTTTCATTATCTAGTACATTTGGCAATAATTCTTACAGTTAACTCATTTAGTGCAACTGCTCATTTGGAAGGTAATTACTTAATGAAATAACTACCTGTCTTACTTAACAAGGGTCTTTTTAGCTCCCTCCCAGACCATGTGTCAAAATTTGAGCCTACTTTGATTCTCTTTGGAAAAATCAGTGAAAGAAAGAGAGGCAGACAGACAGACACAGGGCTGTGAGAGGAGGAATCCTATGTAACCCAGTAACACAGTGACACAGCACCCAGCACCCACTTACCTTTAGGTCTAGAAGGTGCTCGCAAACAGGAACTGAAATATCACAGCGGTCTCAGCTCAAACGAGTCTGCCGTGCGTGAGAGAAAGCGATGGGTTAAGTGTGACGACGTCCCTCTAAGCAGAGGGTGGCAGAGAAAAAAAATTAGGTGGAGCTGGCTGTTTCTTGCTTGTGTAATAGAGCACCCAAGAACCTGACTGACCTGCTTCTCAGCTGTCAGCCTGAAGATACCACCTCATTCAGGCCTTTAAAAAAAAAAAGAAGTCCAACCCTCCAGCTTTCATAGGTTGGTTGTTTTGACTTTGGGGCCAGCTAGTTGTCTTTAAGCAGAGGCAAAACAAAGGACATTTATTCCTTGCCCTAAGTGAAAAAATGACAAAGGCTTTGGTAATATCCCTGGTGTATCAGGAATTTTTGACACATGCTGGGTTCCCACTTTGCAGGTGAGGAAACCAAAATGAGCCACACCCTGCACCTGTTGCTCTGCTCCGGCCCCATGTTGTGCTCTTGACTTGGAGACGAATCTTTCTTTACCATAGTGGAATGTTCTGTTTGTGTACGTAAAACCTGAATGGAGAAAATGTAGTGGGGTCCGTAGTGAGGAGCCTTCTCTGCAGTGCTCTGAAATCAGTTTTCTAGAAAGTTACACTTAACACAAAGTGAACTGATGTGTATTTGGGATCCCTGAGAAAGCTGTAAGCTTTAAGTTAGAAGAAGTCACCGGGACTGAGATGGGATTTCTCGCTGACTTGCAGAAGTTTGGGGAGTAACTGGGGGCTGTCTCCAAATGGCCACATGATCCTGAGAAATCCTGGGAGCTTTCTCCATTAAGTAGTTTCCATCCTGTGTTCTCTTTGCTTTTACTCTCAATTTCGAAGCTGGAGAGTTTCAGAAGTGCCCAGGTAATGCTTGATTAAATACTAGAGTTGAATAACAACCTGGCACACTTCCTTCACTTCCTTTCACGGCTTATGAAAAGGAGCAGAGTGAAACTGCACTTTCTGGGATATTCTGAACATCAATATTTGGGGACTGGCGCCAAGGTCTGTTCAGCTAAGTATGCCTGAGGTTCATGCTTAGTTTCTGTTGTGCAAGGAGATAAGTTTCCAGTTGCTGAGAGAGAAAACGAAACTAGCTAAGGTTCAGGAGCTTCGAGTTGAATGCAAAGAATCTTGCCCAGTTAATTGGCCCGGGGAAAGAACAAGGTAATTCTATAGTTTTTAATTTTATGAAGCCTAAAGGACTCTTTAGAGTTTGATTATAAATTAAGCCAACCCCTACAAAAATGTCCACTCAAAGGATATTTAAGCTGTATCTGTGCTGGTATGAAGAAAAACAGGTTAAATTTAATGAAATGACTGGTTACTAAGCAACTTTAAGATTAGTCAATCACTGGGGAAAAAATTCAGCTGAAAGAAATATTTTATGCCCTGCTTAGAGAGCTGAGCATGACTTGGCAGGATTGGATGCTCCATACCCTTAGGAATTTTTCTAGATATGTGCATGAATATATTACCATTTTCTGACTTGACCCTTAATTATAGTCTATACTAAGCAGAGAAATTACAAGGCACTTTTACTACAATTCTCTGCTTTCACTGCCATAAGAGTCAAAACTCATGTTCCATGACCCTCTTTTCTGAAGAGCCTAGCGATGGCCTCAGAATCCTTCTCACCATTGCCCTCCTGACAGTCATAACCAATTCATTAGAACTGACCCTGGAGATAAACCCTATTTACTCCTTCTCATGCGCACAACAGAAGTAAGTTATAAATGAAAACTATGCATAAACTTAATGTCTTAATTACTACTTCGTTCACTTAGTTGTGAAATCACCTAAATTGGAGTTAAAAAGTAACTTTTTGTCAAATAACCAAGTCTCACTGAGATACATGCTCAGGTGTATGCCATGTTTTAGGAAAAGCCAATACCATGTCGAACCTTGTTTCACTAGAGTTAACTCAACAATAAGAGACAATTTCCTGACAAGTTCATCAGCCAGACAGCTGAGATGACACATAGTGCAATGTTTACATAATTTTGTGCTTACTTACTATGGTGCTTTTCAGCTGGCACTCATCAATTGCTTTACACCCATTAATTAAGCCTCACAGTACATATTGGAAGAAGAAACACCATCTCTTTGTTTGGAATGGTGGAACCACTCCCAAGCGGATTTTCTAGAACATTAAATCACGTTATTGTCACAGATGGATCTGGAAGTAGAAACAGCGTATTTTGGGACCATGTCTCAAATAAAATCAAAACATTGTTCTAGATTTAAAAAGGTATTTTTATCAAATCCTATAGCATCTCATGACTGATACTGAAGTCACACATAGGGAATTTGTTCCCTTAGGTCAAACCCATTAATAGCAGGTTATGGGTTTGAAGCAGAATATAAACTGAATTCATACTTTTTTCTCCATATAGAAGCATGGACACATTCAGCAACAAAGAAATATTTGATCAATAATAAAATAAATAATATGATATCTATATTCTTTGAGGATACCTCAATGATATTTGTTATAAATACAGGGAAATTGATGACTGGAAAATTTCTTTAAGGATGATAATTGTTTTAATATTCTGTTAGAAGAGAAATAGAGGGATCATTCTCATGAATGCTAAGAGTTGTTTAGCATACAAGTTTATTTTTTCCTATTAAGTCATATGGTATTATATTAGGGTCTTCTTCATTTAACTATCGGGAAAATGTTAGAAACTCCATTTTGGTGCTAAGGGCTTCCTAGAACTTTGCCCTTTGTTAAGGTGAAGTTGTGACATAGTATATACATATATGTGTGGGTGCGTACTTGCGTGCATAGTGCATAAATGGGGAGTGAAGGAAGGCTGTAAAGCTGATAAATCATATACAAACTTTAATTCAGACATAGTTTAAGGAAGTGAATGATATAACCATGACGAAACCTGTTGCATTCCTAGCAACACATTTACGTCAACATGTTTTCTTGGTAAATGTCTTTATGAAGACAAGCAACTAAAATCGAGTTGATGCTAAAACTTATCTCATTGCAGTAAAAACTATTAGGGATCCAAGGATGCCTGAATCAATTTTTTAAAAAAGGCATGATATCCTCGAGATATTATAATAACAGATTGGATTTTATGTTTAATAGTCATTGAATCTTGGAATAAATTTTAGCATTTTATTATTAATTGTAATGATAAGTCAATCCAAATTGTTTTTTAAAAAGCCTTGTGTTCACAAGAAATTTTTTAATTAATTTTAATTTCTATTTATATTCTTTGTTGTCTTAGTGAAGTGTGACAAGATAACCAATAAACAATGTAAGTCATAAATATGAGTATAAAGTATAATATTCTTAGGTATAAGTAGATTGAAAAGATTTTTTTAAACTTGTCTTATCTCCTTGCCCTGCACCAATTTCTCCACAGCACTTAACAACCAGCTAGCATACCCTGTCTTACTTACTTTTTATTGTTCTTGTACTAGAAAGCTCACAAAAGTAAGCATTTTTTGTTGCTTCCTTCATTACTTTTTCCACAGGGCTGAAATAAGTCCTGGTAAAGACTAAGTGCTCAAGGTGTATATAAATGAATGAATAAATAAATTAATGGATATATGAACAAATAAATACATTTACTATAATCACAAAAAAATATGTGAATATACTAAGGATAAGGTATCTGCTAGCTCATTTTTTTTCTTCTTAGAATATTCTTCTACATATTGGTTCATGCAGACCTGAAACCTGCCTCTTTTTCACTTAAGGGTAACGCTTGGACATATTTATAGGCTTATACATATAGATCTTTGATCAGTTTCCTTTAGCAGATGATAAAAGATGAGATCTAGTTCATAGGAAGAGCTGATGTTAGCCAGGAGTGCATAAATTTTATATTATTACAGGTGAGAATAAAGAGGCAATGGGCGCAGGAGTGGAGAGTGGGTAGATATTGTTTGGGTGGATAATTTCTTTTGAATACTTTATTTTCCATGATGACAAAGACAGCCAAATTGCGACTGAGAGTGATATGATTGTAGGTTCTGGATGTTAAGGGAGAAAAGAAAGGACAACAGCATAGCAGACTCAAGGATCCACTAAAATCCATGTAAAATGAGACAAGTCACCCAGGATAGCTGTAATGTTACCCAGCAATGTTAATGTTCATTGTAGATAAAGTAAGGTTTTTAACTAGGCTTATGTTCAAACTATGGGTTCATGACAAAGTGAGAAAAAGTCTAGAGAGCTGAGGGTATATGCAAGTGAGTGAATGAATGTAATGATTGACCAATACATAAAGAAGGAAGTGAGGGAATGAGGGGAGGAAAAGACAGTGATAATATGACGGGTCAAAGGATTGAAAATCTGGGTCAGGGGAGTATTGAAATTGGAGTTCAGAGTATGTGAATGGGAGGAATGAAGGTGATAATTGGATATTGTGGGTGGGGTTGCCATGAAAGTGCATGAGTGATATGGAGTAGGAGAAAATAACTTTGAAAGTAGAGATCAAAGAACTGAGAAGCTGAGGTCCTAGAAAGATTATCTGCATATATTGTAATTTCCAAGAATTATTTCAGGAGTTATGTTGGTAAGAGTTACATACACTAAACCAAGAGTTTAAAAATCTTCAGAGACGTTGAGAGAAGCGTCCCCAAGGAGTGTTAGATAACTGCCACAGTAAGAGATAGTAGGAAGTAAGGATTGGTAATGTGAAACTCAAATCTGTGAATCTTTAAGGAGGAGAGAGAAAAATGCTCTTGAAGCATCAGTGAGACACAAGAAATTCACTACCTCATCTTCAGTACCTATGGGTGTGGGAGACAAATAGCCACCACCTGAGAATGCCACATGGAAAGTGGGGTTTCAGTGGCATCCCAGGTGTCAGAGCAAGAATAGAGGCAACATAAAAACTTTGCTGTTGATGACTTTGAGTAAAAGAGGACATAGTGAAAATATCTCAGAGTTGGGAAAGAGTAGGAGATGTTCACAAAGGAAATCCCCATTTCCTTAGAACTAGAGGATTAAAATCTAAGGGTTAAGGCATGATGTGAAACTGTGGTCTTCATGGGGTAAGTGATATGAGTACAATTAAGGAGCAGAGTGATTTAGTCCTGGTGGACCCTGGTGTGGGGGGGGGTGGGACAGAAAGGTGTGTGTGTAGAATATGGGTATGAGGACATCTTGTCAAGATGCAGAGCTCTGGGCTTCCTCTGGGCCTCCTGCATAGATGAGCTCTAAATGAAACCTCTTATTTCTAGCACCCCAAACAACTTTTCAGCCCCGCAAAAGCAGCCTGCTGGGAAATAATATTGCTTTCTTTAGCAAGTACAAGATATTCTGTTGTGCGGGAATACCACACATCTGATTCATTCCTCTCTGATAGAGTATACTGTTATACTTTTCCTTATTTTAGAACCCTAAAACCCTAAAGAGGGTCTACCCTCTTTACATTACAGTTGCCCGATTTATAAACTACGTAATCATTTTTATATGGACTTAATTAGTAAACGTACAACCAGACATAAATATAATAAAATGGCAAAACTAGCAAATTGATGATATTCTGATTTATTGTGCCATCTTTAGGAAAAACTTAAGTGATTTATTAATGCTTTCTAGAAATATATATATCAAGTCAGAGAATCAGAAAATCCTTGATCTCTAATTAGTTTCTTTCTGGTTATTAAAGTTCTAATAGCTAAATAACAACCTCGGCAGCAGCATTGCATGGAGTTTAGCTGCTGAGTGTTCTCAGCACTGAGCCATGACCCAGAGAGGGGCAGCGTGAGGGAAGAAAGAAATGCCCTCTAGGTCTGTACTCTCTGAAGGAAAAGTCTTGATTCAAAAGCTGAGGCAGAAGAAAAAAAAAATTTTATGACCTGATGAGGATTTTGAAATCAAGTCTACAGGCAGCAAATAACGATGACAAATGGCTTTCACATTCATTGAAAGGACAAATAGCACCTTAAGCAGTTCATAGAGAGCAATGAAAATGTCGCTTGTAACTAAGTTGACAGTTCCTAGAAGCTCTTAGCTACAGAAAAAGAAATTTTTGTGCTGACTCGAAAAGAATCTTTTAAAAAAGTACCTAAAGTGGTCGTAAATCTCCTTCTTTGAATCAGTATTTTAAGTCAGTAACTTGCCTTCAGAGTCAGAGTGACCTGGGGTAAAGTTAAGTTCATTCGGGGACAAGTTGTAAATTTGGGAAAATTTCTAGTGTGTTTCAATATGAATTGATATTTGTGAAATAATTTTTCATAAAGGAGTTTCTGGCTCAATGCATTTCTGATCTTATTTCTCTCCCGTTATCAGTGCTGCCTACCAGGGGGTTTGTGCATCACACCACAGTGCCCCTGGCCTCGCACTGAAAGGTGTTCCCTCAGAATCCATTCCTTTACTAGCATAGGGGGCTATAATTGAACAATCCGTGAAAGTGCCTACAAACCCCTTGAATATCGGACTACACCTAAACTAAATGTATCCTTGAGTCAATGTTCCATCAGTCAACTGTCAAAAAATATTCAGGGCCACTCTACCACCCAGTATTTGGGGGAGACAGAGATTCTAATTGTCCCCACAGGGGACTTTTAGACACATCAAGATTATAAATATAAGCCATTTAATGATTCTTTAACTAATTGAGTGTTTGCTTAAAGTGTGGACCACTGCATATCTGTCTCCACAATATTTAGATATAGTGGTCTAATCAGAGAAAAATAATCTTTTCAGACAATTAAGTTATAAGCATGTATCAAAATTTCAGTAGAGGTTTACTGCAAAAGAAACATTCTCTGAAAGACCAATGTGAAGATTTCTGTCTTGGCAGAGATATTTATAAGTAAAGAGAATGGTCATTAATCATTTTTAGACTCAAAAAAAGTGGGGGGAATGTGAAGTCAGGACTTTAAACTGTTGATTGATGGACCATCCATGTGTGGATGAGCAGCTAACCTAGAAGTTCTCAGTCTCATTTAGATCTATTCAAATTTTGAAATTTTGCTTAAATATTTTGTCTGTGATGATAATTCTTAGCAGAAGTATGTTGTTATATAACTCAAGAAGGTCTATCCCAAATCATGGTCAGAATATTTTTTCCTTTGGCATAGAAAAATATCTGGATCAAATTTCAGCCAAGTGACTTCTTCTGGTAACTCAACCTCCAAGGTCTTCCTATGTTTATCTACTGAATGAGATTAGTAATCTTTATTAAACCTGGGCTATTGTATAAATAATATTAGTTACTTTAAAACATCTAGCACAAAGTCTGGAACATTGTAAGTGCTCATAAATGCTAGTTCTCTTCTTCCTTTTTGGGATATAATGCCATTAATCCTCCTTTTTTTGTATATTCTTTATAAGAATAGACAAACATTGTGCTTTAAAAAATGTTTTGAATGGAATTATTCAAAGGCAGCTTTGCAGTCTTAAATACAAAAGAAGAAAAAAGACAATATAAGTCACTCGCTAGGAATGGGCAAAAAATGGAAGTTACTATGTAAAAACTTATTATGAATGAATTTTTATAAAATTAAAACAATTGAAATATAAGTAATTGACAACAGCTTTATAATTCCTGAAAAAAAAATACAATATCTTAATACAGTGAAAACCAAGAAGTTTGTCTACAACTAGCAAAATGTTGAAAAAATTGGTTATGGTAATTCATTTTACTCTTAAAATGAATCAAGTATAGACTACTTACAAATTATACCTTATTTCATTCATATAACATTCCCACGAAGACAATATTACTAGTGTTGGTAAGTTGTGTGTATAGAGGCTTGTCATTGCTTTGTCATTTGTTCCAGATCAAACAATTAGGAAAGAACACAGGCACCTTTCAACCCAGAACGCTGCTATTCCAAACCAAGCTCTTTCCCGCACTACACTGCCTTCCCTAGATGCTCTTTTGAGGATAATTGTAATTTGATCAAGATACGTTTTATTGCATTATTACAGAAGTGAAGTCCATCACTTATTTTATAGTGGTTGGTATTCAGCTGTGATGCTAAGTATTCAGTTCCAGGTGGGTACCTTTAAGGTGAAAAGGCAAATACTTAACAATGTATAGGGCTGTGGTACTGGCTGACCAGGATGATTGCAGACCTTAGTTTGGAGCATTTTCCTGGAGGCCGTAGTTGTTCCAGGGATTAACTGGACAGGTACCTGGTCCTCGTGAATGTTTCCTGGGGAGGACAGGCCAGCCTAAAAATTCTGCTTAAGAAAGAAACTTTGGATGTAATTACCAAAATGTTAACAGTAACTTATTATTAGTGACGGGATTGTAAGTGACTTATATGATTTACAGCTTTAATTCATCCATTTAGCATATATTTATTTGAAGCCAAGTATATGGCAGGTACTCCTAGGTACCTACTGGTGTTGTATTTGTAATCAGAAAATGTTCCACAGAATTAAGGAGTGAAAGTCTATCAAAGAGTTGAATGATCAGATGAGGAAAGGGCCTGAGAAAAATCAATCCAGTGCTTTAAAAAAACTACATTATATTTCATTTAAAAATGCATAGAAAAGGTGGCAAGTTTTTATTTGCGTGGACTCCTCCAATTTTTCAGTAATTCAACTGAAAGGATCAATTTACGTTTGTACAGAGCTGCTGAAATGTCTATCTAATATACAAATGCCAGTAGCATATTGTGTAACCATGTTACTAGACTAATGGGGTCTATTTGCCTGCATGCATCAGAGCCCCATAAGACAACAACAGGAGTTTGCAGTGGCTCATGCCTAGAGACACAGGTGAGCTAATGAAAAACCTGGCTACACTATGGTGTCCAGGGGATGGGTTAAATAGCAGAAAAATCATTAATCGTGCTAAGGGAGTTAGGGTCCTGGTCAGGGTCATGGTCTCTCCTGATTGGTCAGCACTGGGGTAAGGGGTAATTGATCAGTACATCTGGTCCTGGTATCAGCCATGAGTAGCTTTGTTTGAATTCACTGATTTTCTGGGGTGGAGCTGAAGTACAACTAAGACCTAGATGTTATCTCTGGTTTGACTGAAATTCTGTCTCTGGTCAACAGACCTGAGGCTTTGTTCCTAAGATTATTTGATGCTGATTAGAACCTCATTGACCAGAGAGTTTAATGGGTTGTGTTGGATGTCCGAGGGAGAGGGAGGTGGGTAAGTCAGGATGCTGGATGAGGCCAGCGTGAATTAAAAGGAAAGAAAGGAGAAAAGGTCATGTTAAGGAAATGATATTTTGTGTGGTTACAACCGGCATAGTTAGCTTTAGAGAGATTCTTTACATAAAAGTTAGGAGTCTGCTCTGGTCAAGAATGCAGCGAGAGGTCACCTTGTTTTACATGCTGTTTGCATGTCGCTTGTTATTTCTAAATAAATATTATTATGTCAAGTCTGATTTTAGGAACTGGCGAAGATTTTCAGTGCTTAAGGTTCAGATGCTGGCCATACCATGTTCTTAGAAGCTAGTTTTTTGTTGTTTCTTACTTAATATTGTTAGAGAGGAAGAAGGAGGGGAAGGGAATTGGAAGTAAAGTTAGAGAGAGATCCCATATCCTTAGACAAAGAGGAAATTTAACAAAACATGAAGGACTTTATTAGTAGTGAGTCCTAGGTATGGCTGTGTCAAGTATAGTTCAGCTCAAATATTCAAAATCTGTCACCTCACAAATATTTATAGGCTTTTTATATATTGATTAGCTTACTCTATATTCCTGTACAGACCTCCATTAGTTTCATAACTGTTAAATGTTAACCAAAAAGCAAACAACAATAACAAAAAAAAAGGTAGCATTCCCCAGGCATAGACATTGAAAATGTGCCACCCTCATAGCCATTCTGCTAATTGTAGAACCTGTTTAGTGAGATTTCTATTTTTACTTCACGTACGGGGTTGTTGCAATACCATATGGGGAAAGCACAGTATCTTGAGGATGTTGCTGAAAATTAATCTGGGAAATGGAGGTGAGTCTTTATAGCACCTGGGTGTTATCCAAATTGGCACTCTTGGAGTTGTTGCTCCGATAAACTGTTATTTCAGCTGGGTCTTGTTTTGGGAAGACTTTATCTCTTCTGATGAAAACAATACTTGGAGTTCCTTTTTGTTCTCCATATTCAAATATAATTAAGTTCATTTACGTTTGGAATTGACCTCTTTCCTCTGCACCCCAAAACCCCTAACCACCTTCAACCTTGCTGAAGTATGGTGAAGCTGCTTTCAAACTTTTAAATTAATAATTATTTTTCGAAGTAAAATTGAACTTTATCAATATATAAAACAGATTTTAAAAGGTGGGCTTCCCTGGTGAGGGCCCCTTCGCATATTTCCAATGAAATTCTATGGAGCATAATTTGAAAATTTCTGGAATAATGGAACGAACACCTGACCAAGAGTTAGAGGCACAATCACTAGATTCCATTCAGCCAATCAGTTCAATTTATTAAGCATTTTCAGTGTTCCAAGCACTAAAAATTATGAGGGGGGAAAAGGGCACTTTGGAAACTTACCTTCAAGTATAAGAAAAAGCAGGTACAGGAACCAATGTGATAAAGTGTTGCAGGTCTTTGGCAGAATCCTGGACAAGGTCAGTGATACATGTCAACCATTCAGGGCCTTGTTTTCTGTAAATTTAAAATAACTTGAAACAAACTACATATGGAATCTAATGTCTTTTACATGCATGACCCCATGTGATTCTGTTACTCTGTGCCTCTTACTGTAATAGAACTCATGGGCTGTCCAGATTGAAACAGAACCCATGGGCTGTTCAGTTATTAGGGGCCCAATTGCCTGCCACCAGAAGCTTAACTCTCAATACCAGAGTTTAGTGAAAAGAAAAAGAATTGTTTATTTAATAGTTATATAGATTTAGATTATTTGTGGATTTCTGCCATTAAATCTTATTTCCTTTAAGACACCCACAAGCACAGTTCTGCCTCCCCCCTAACAAACCAGGCTAGTTTTAGAAAAGTCAGAGACACAGTTTAGCTTTACCGCAGCTTCCAATTATTCAATCCTGATTGGGGAGGTTTTGCCTGTGTTGCGGTGCCCTCCAGCTCTTAATGCAGAACCGCATGGAGTTCCCAGCCTCCTTGTAAACCACATGGAGTTCTCCCTTTTCTTTCCAAAACCGCAAAGGTGTTCCCCCTTTCCTTTCAAAGCTGCATCGTATTCTCTCCCTAAATATCTGCCACCTATTTTTAAACCCCAGACTTCGTCCTGTGACGCAATGGGCATGGTAACCAGTTTTGACCATTCACAGAACCTTGCGCAGGCTCTGTATGCTCTTTCTGTACCATTCTATGGTCCAACACCCCTCCCATCTTCTTAGGGCCTTGGAAGAACCAAAGCCATTTGCGTAACAAAGACACTAGCCACTAGCCACTGGCATGCGAAGGCATCTTAAAAACTGTTTCCTTTCCCCATCCCCCAACCTGCAGGCTCTGGGGATTTTTGGAGACCCCCATTCTGTAACATGACCTTAGATCACAAAGGAAAGCCCCTGGAAATGGACATGTGGAAATGAAAGTACAAGGACTGGATGCAGCATGTGCATCTTTGATTTTTTTTTTTTTTTTAAGTTGAGAAAAGTGTGTCATTATAGTCAGAAAAGCAGGAATAAAAAATAATAATACAATGTACGGTTGCCAAGGAACAGAATTAGGCAGTTTCATCTTTGGCCTTTCCATAGTGCTCCTTCTGCCTTCATGACTCATGTCAAACCTGGTTTTCCCCTAATAACAAAGCCCTTCTTCTCTGGAGGCCTCTTATCCTCCAACTCCACCCTCAAGCCAGTTTCGTGAAACCAAGGGTCAGAGTTGATAAACTTCCCACGTAGAATAATAAGAAGAACGTAGGCAGTGGATACTTCTTGGACAATGCATGTTTTGTAGAAAGTGTTCTATAATCCACTTCCTACGTATAATTAGTGTTAACATTTTGGTATATATTCTTTTAGGAATTATGTACCTGTTTCTATAATATAATCTACCTACATATTTGATATATTATATACACCTCCATATTATATATGTATTTTTATTACTTTACACCTATTGACACGTTTTTCTTTGTTAAGTAAAATGGCTTTCACTTTACACACTTAATTTTAAAGCATTTTTATTTTCATATTAAGTAAGTTTAATATGCTTCCTTTTCTCTTCACCATCCCACAGACTCTGCCACCATACTCATTCCCAGCCACTGTCCTTTGCCCTGCCATATCCCAGTTCCCTCTTTGATCCCATTGTGCTACTCTCTCTGCATTTCATATCTACCTTCAGGATGCTCTTTTCTTGAAGACTTTCACAGATTGCTCTCAATTCCCATTCCCGCCCTTTAGCATCTCCAATCTTAACTCTATCCATTAACATCCAGGTAGGCACTATGGTATGGTAGAGTGTGAATTTTTGAATTAAAATGATTTAGGATCCAATCAGCCATGTAACTTAAGCAAGTCATTTAATCTCTCAAAATTCCAAATTTCTAATCTTAAAAAAAACAGTCATAACAACAGCCATTTTATGGCACATTTCATTTGTACTTGGTATATGTAGTTTTCGTTCATATTTTCATTAACTCAGAGTGACAGCGATAGAGATTAGAAGTAATGTGTCTACAATAATTGTTAAAATTTGTTACAAATATTTGGAAATCAAAATAAAACAACAGTCATTAATTCTGACAGTTTGACTTTAAACAATTCTAGTATTAACATTCTACTGCCTCAATAACTGTGACTGATTTCTATTACACCTCTCCTCTTCTAGGAGTACAACTGTGCTTCCTCTAGGAGCTGGAGATCAGCATTGGCTGCATGTTGGAAGTCTTTGGAAGCTTTAAAAACATACTGATGCTGGGTTTTGTCCTGAGATTTTGATTTAATTGTTCTGAGGTGTAGTATGGCACTAGTGTTAGGTTTCAGGGGGTCAGCAGAGGTAGAGAAGGCCAGCAGCCAGATCGTGAACAAGACGATTTATTGAGTATGCAACATGGCGTGCTGGGGTCAGGATAGACACCAGCAGCGAGGGTCAGGGCGGATGAGTTCTGGGGCTTGGAATACGTAAGCAGTACAGGGTAGGCTAAGTTGCCCCCTTGTACAGGCAGCCGGTGGGCAGTTGGACAGTTGTTATCTCCTCCTAGTTTCTTGAGTCTAAGGCAGCTAAGGGCAGGGGGACGTGAGCTGCCTCATGGCAGGCTTTTGTCTAGAATGGTAGTCTTCAACCTCACATTGGGGGAGGAAGTTGAAGGAACTTCTTGCAGATGGCTCAGATGGGGGAGCTGGAGTTGACTCTGAGAACAGAGTTGCTAAATTCCTGTCTGCAGATAAGGCTACCTTTGAAGGACACAGGCAGTCACTGGGGCCAGGGGCAGCAGATTTACTGGGGGTTAGGCAGTCCCTGACACCAGCAATGACTGTGGGGCTTGCTAAAACCAGGCCTGGATTCCCAGAATCCAGGTCTTCTGTCTCATGCATAAGAATTAGGATATTTTTAAAGGTCTAAGATGTTAAACTAAATAAATCCCCTTGCTTCACTTGCCCAGCTCTTCCACCACCACCACCCCCCACCGTTGCTAAAACCTATCTGGGTCTCTCTCGTTAATGCACCTGTATTCTTTCAGTCTGCTTCCTGCTTCAGAGACCACCTCGTCCAGCCAGGATCACAGAGTTAACTATGCATACCAAACTCTTCACCGCCAATTTTGATAAAATGATTACTGTTTGCTTGCCACTTTCATGGTTTATGGATACTTTCCTTAAAGTCACTGATCCATGGAGTCCTAGACAGATTCCTGTTTCTTTTTGACATTTTCATACCCATTAGTCAATCCTCAGCTAGCCATCAGTTGAATGCTTTTCCTCATCCTCTTCTATCAAGAATAGGGTTAAATTCATAATATTCTTCTGGGAGAAAGAAAAATAACTGAATTGAGGCCTTAAAACTTTTAGTCCACCATCTCACATTTAGAATCTATAACGTATTTTTAGAATCTACTCTTTAATCCAGGGGACACAATGTGGGCCAGTGGGATAAATCTTTCTGATCACTTAGGGCAGTGTAGTGTTTCATTTCATTGTGTATCATTGGAATTTGAGTAGAGTTAAATGGACCAAGAACTTTATAGTTTAGGTTAGGCTCCAACTTTTCTTGCTGTATTTATAGTAGCTCATACACATTTACCTATCAGAGAGGTTTGAGAATAAAGGGCTTTAAATTCGGTGTTATTTCCGGTTAGGTTTTGTAAGCTTTCAAAGCTCAAATGCCAAGTCATTATTCTGGTTTATCTTGAGTATGGTTAGCTCGGGCATATAGCCAACAGTGAGTTAAATCGGCACCGTTGGATAATTGTTGGACAGCAGAACCCAAAGCGTGTCGGGGGGCAAATAGGATAGTCATTTCACTAAGCAGACATAAGAGTCGGTGTATGTTCACCTTGAAATTAGACTCAACTATGAAAAGGAAAAATATTTTCTCAGGAGTTTGGTTCAGGCAAAAATTAGGTTATGCTAGCAATATAATTAATCTGTGAAACAATGGTCAAAAAGAAGACCAAAAGTACAAGTTGCTGAATGGAGTCATGCGTGGCCTGGCCTGGTCTGGGGTCAGGTGCCACCTGCTCTGATCCTGGAATGGGAATTCTAGTGGTGGTATTGGGTGGTTTAGGGATTCTCAGTTTAAGATCTCCCGTAGCCTGAGATGGCCACTCAGGCATGGGTGTCCTTTTTAAATGAAAAATGGGAATCCATGAGTCAGTACCCTTCAGTGCAGTGGCAAAAGGCTTAGTTAGTAATACATGATATGGCCCTTCCCATCAGGGCTGAAGAGCATCTTTGCAGAGATGGCATTTCTGGTAGACATAATCTTCAGGTTGGAGATCATGATGTAGGATATCTGTCTCCCAGCAGCGTGTAATGGAAAGATTGCTTGGAGTTAGTCTGAAGGGCCCTATACATTCTTTACAGTAAATCAGGAGGTCTCCTTTCATCAGTGAAGGTTCATGCATTCCTTGATCTAATCTGGGTCTGCTAGTAGTACTTTCAAAAGGAGAAA
Organism: Furipterus horrens; assembly: GCF_987537825.1. Taxonomy (NCBI): domain Eukaryota; kingdom Metazoa; phylum Chordata; class Mammalia; order Chiroptera; family Furipteridae; genus Furipterus; species Furipterus horrens. Next base: position 26,941,140 of record NW_028327172.1, on the reverse strand, counting down.
GTCTGTGTTTGCTGAAAAAAGTAAATCTTAGGTTGAGCAATACCAAGGGAAGAAACCTAGGCCAAGGCAGATTAAAAGACTCCTTGAGTTTTACCAACTGAGTTTTGATTACCGCTTTAGTCTGCTCAGAGAGACTGGAGGACAGGGGATGATATGCACACTGGATATGTTTCAAAATCAGTCATGGAGCTCTGAGGGGAAAGCTTTTCTAGGAGTTAAGTCACTTACTGCTGTGGCTGTGGCTCTGAGGCATGGGAATGCTTTCACGCATGGAGAAAACAGACAAATCATTACTAACACATACTTGTATCCTTGAAGGGGGAAACCAAATAAAATTTATTTGCCAGCCTTCAAAGGGGCCTAAATGCAAGGGAGAATGCCTCACACAGGGATGATGGGTTTTCCAGGGCTGCACTCTGGACAGTTTGGGCTTTTTTTTAATACCTGGGAGGCTATCTTGGAGATGGCTTTAAAAGTATTGTTTTCCCATGAAACCCTTTTGTCAGTGCCCCAGAGTTACGTCATGTACATATTGTAGCATGATACTGTATGTAATCGGAAAGGAATGACTGGGCATATGGACCTACATAAAAGTTTCTTTTAGGTCCAAATTGATAGCTTTTTTCTAACACTTTCTTTCTGTTCTGTTGAACAACTAAGTGCTCTGCTTCCGTAATGTTGTCTCTTACACCCCAGTTGCTTCAGCTGGTGGCAGAGATGTCTCCATTAGGGCCGTGAGTGTTTTAATGCCACTGACTTAAGCATCGGTGTCAGCCAAGTGGTGACTACTTCTTTTCTTTGTGTTTGCCATTGAATGTCCAGGGAATTCCATGATTGCTAAAGATTTTAGGCAATTGAATAACCTTCAAGAGTTCTAAAACATCAGAACTGGTTTTTTGTTTGTTTGTTGTTTTTTTTAATCTTTTGTATGAAAGAAGTCAAGAATTTCTGTTTCCAGAGCATACCAATGTCATGGGCAACACTAAAGTCGTGTCCGCTGTCAGTATAAATGTTAGCCATTATACCTTTGGCCAGATTGCAAGCTCTGTGAATGCACAGCACCCTGCTTGTGGGGCAGAAGTTGCCTGAGGCCTGATGGCTTTGCTCTTCTCTCTCACTCTCCACCTTATTTCTCTGAATCCTGGAGAAGCAGCATCTGGCCTTTACTGTCGTTCCTGGAAAAGGCTTTATTTAGGTCTTTTAGATAATTTTGATTATGCATATACAAATCAAAAGGAGCCATAAATATTTTGATCTATAGTATTGACCTCTCATAGCATCACTTTGATGGATCATGCTAACAAAAGTCTCTGCTTATTTAATCCAGTGAAAAAATTTACACCCCCTCTAGGAATGCACACTGATAACAGTGTACAGAGACAGGCAGAACAGGGTGAGAGAAAACAAAGTTCCAATTGTATGAATTTATTATTAATTAAATTTAATAATTCAATACTATGGTGGAAGTGCAGCAACCTAAAGAAGAAAAGCAATGATGGAAGAGCATAATGTGGTTGGGTAAATTATAATAATAACAATAATAATATTATTATTTATAGCCACAGTCTTCCTGGAGTTTTGGAAAAGAAGGAGAAGTACACTGACCTACACTTGGGATCTTATTGAATGGGAAGAAGAGGAGGTAGGATGTTAGGAAAACAGATGATAAGGAAACTGGGATAATATGATGCAGAAAATTGTTCACTGCCCTTAACATATAAATTGGAAGCAGTTAAACACTATTAGATTTCCCCTTGATTTTTTTTTTTCTAACAAGACTTCTTATTTAATGAATATAAAAGTGACCAGTGATGAGGTAATGTAATTTTTTTTCCAAAGCATTTTTGTGATATTCCCTTAAACTACATTAGTGGAAAATTGGGCTAATTTAAATTTACTTCAGGGTTCATTTGGAAAGTAATATGCCTTATATTTTTAAAAAACTTGCTTCTTTGCCAAGACTTGATAAAAAAATAGGCCAAAATGCGGGAATTTTGTATCAATTCTTTGATAATTTTTAAAAAATTCCTTTGATATTTAGGTAACTTTAAGTTTTTTTCATAGGAAACACTTCGTCCCCAGTTTGAGGCCAAGTATTACAAAATGGAGAGAGTGAATCCCATCAGTGGAAAGCCTGAGCCACATCAGCCTTCTTCAGACAAAGTCAGCCGTCTTCTTGTCTCTATCTCAGGAATATTCTTCATGGTAAAGCATCCCCATCACTGTCAGAATGGTGTGGGATTCCAGGGTTGGAAGAAAGTTCTAGAACACCAACTCCTTTTGTGACCCTGATGATGCAAGAACCTACATACTGTTCAATACTCTGGCAACGCATACCATTAAACAAAATAAAATCACAGCAGGTCATGGAGTGATTACCAAGGGAGTTTCTGCATCTCCTTGAGTAAAACACTCAATGGGAGAAGCAAAGATCATCTAACGTAAAATGGAAATTATGTGTGAGTTGCCCTGATGAATTACTTACCTTGTTTTAAAACCAACTATTCCACTTAAAAGTAGAAATTGAACAAAATTTTCATTTGAGTTTGATAACTTGATTACACTACAACTCAAATCTTATACTGTTGATTTTGACTCTAATGTTGTTGAAGGAAAAAATTAAATTTGTGTATACTTCCTTAGAAAAATTCATTTCTTTAGCTCTTGGGGGCAGTGTATTAGATCTATGGTTTTGCTTGTGTTTTGTTAGTGATGCAGACTGTGGTTGCCCCCTCTCCGTCTCCCGTATTGTAGATTTCTCTGGTGATCACGGCAGTGTTTGCAGTGGTGGTGTATCGCCTGGTTGTCATGGAGCAGTTTGCATCATTCAAGTGGAATTTCATCAAACAACACTGGCAGTTTGCAACATCTGCAGCTGCTGTCTGTATCAATTTTGTAATCATTATGGCCCTGAATCTCGTAAGTGTTTACAATTTTTCAATAGGTACAAAAGGGGAGAGGTCTATGTTTCCTTTATCGTCGTCGTCGGCAGCCGTCCGTCTCGAGAGACGATGGTGTAGCTTCTTAAGAGTCTATCTGCACCGCCGAGAATGGCTGTGCAGTCCGACTCGGGAGTGACATGGTATCTGTCTCCTCCTGTGTTGAATCGACATCTTGTGATGATGCTGAAGCTACAGAGCCTGGGCAGGGTGATATGGAGGGTCTGCTGTTGCCCATGCAGCAGACCCCCCCTCTCTTCGCAGCTGAAGGGTCCAAGGGAAAGACGGAGTCAATACAGCTTGGGTTCAGGTGCGCCGCAGGAGTTGCCGGTGTTGACTACAACGTCAAACCGCCTTAGGGACTCCGGCTCCGGATTTTCTGTCGGGGTTTACTCCCTTAGCCTTTCCCCTGAAGAGGTATGCCGCAAGGCAGCGGAGGTTTTTTGGAATCAGAGTTTTCCTTCTCTGATGTGCCCTGACTGGAAGATCGAACCAGCGACACTTAGCTCGCAGGCCGACGCTCAATCCACTGAGCTAAACCAGCCAGGGCTGGTTTCCTTTATACTTAGATTGCATTTACAGGAAGCCAAAAGAAGACCAAGCCACATCTCTGGCAAAGACAATTCAGTTTAGCAGAAAAGTATTCTATCTATGTGGTTCAGATGATAAGAGTTCTTTAAATTAAAATGAATGAGAGTTGTTCAAGGGGCAACACCCAAAACAATGGAATTATCTTCTGGAGGGTGGGCCCCTCCTGGTACAGGCTTCTCCCACTAAGTGAGTGTTTTAGGAACCCATCTGTATCAGTGAACCAGCCAGTGTTGTTGTGAGAGGCTGTGCTTGGCTTCAGTTAATTTGTTTTGAAGACTCTTTCAATGCATTTGCCCATTTCATGATGGGTGATTTAGAGCACACCTGCCCACACCATGCTCAGTACTCGGCAATTTTTTACTAAAAAACAGCATGACCCAGTATAACCCTCATGCCCCACCCTCCCTATTAACCCAATCTCACCCCAAGCAACTTTTTTTGGTTTCCCAATTTAAAAACTCCTCAAAGGGAAACATTTTGCCAATGTGGAAGAGGTGAAACAAAAACCAGCAGAAGCACCAAAGGGCATCAAAATCAACTAGTTCAAAAACTGTTTTAATCAGTGAAAAAAAAAATCTCGATAGGTGTATTGCATCAAATGGAGAGTACTTTGAAGGTGACTGAAGTTTAAACATGTAAGAATAAATATAAAATCTTTAATAAATAAATGACATTTTGGGGGATTCCCCCTCATATTGTCAAAATTCCTTTCCCTTTGACTGTATAGTTAGATTAGTGATAACTTCATAAGTATCTAGTGTGTGCTAGAAAGGCACTATATTCCTTTAGTTCAAGTAAAGTATTGTTTGGATTAGAAAATCATCTCCAACAAACTTAAATTCACAGAAGAATTTGATGGAAAGATAAAGGAAAATCTGTTTGAAAGTGAAAGATTGTTCTATCCAGGGATTCATGTGAAAGAGAATACAGTCAGACAGCTACTCTATTTTTCTTTCTCTGAAACTAAACATTTTTCTTTTTTCTTTTCTTTCCTTCCCTCCTCTCTCTCTCTCTCTCTCTCTCTCTCTCTCTCTCTCTCTCTCTCTCTCTCTCTCTCTCTCTCTCTCTCTCTTTCTCTCTCTCTCTCTCTCTCTCTCTCTCTCTCTCTCTCCCCATCTCTCTACCTCACTCCCTGCTCCCATCTTTCTCTCCTCCCTCTCCCTCTCTCTTTTCTTTCTTTCTTTCTCCTCTTGTCACTGCTTCTATTTGCATGTCCCCTCTGTCCTATAAGGACGATAACTATATTTGCCTAACCATGACCTCTCTGTCTCTCCTAGTCCAGTGTGCTATGGCATTGCTATGCTTCTGTTATCTTCCTTGGCTGTAACTACATAACCATGTTGGTCAGTGTTCTGTAGTTCATGTCACATGGGTTATGCTGTTATTTCTATGTGCTAATTTTTCAAAGAGAGCATCTAATTGGTTTAACATCACATATATGTGTGACTTGTGAACCACTGTCTATGGCTGAGAGGGCAACTTTAAGCCTAGGTGTTTCTCTTCAGCAAGGTCTGTGGTTGAGCATCTATTTTCTCTGAGTCTGAAGACAGGAGACAGTGATGGGCACAGTTTGAATAATGTCTTTAATTTTCCCAATAACACCACAGGCCAATGTTCTCGCCATTGTGTAAATGAGGAAATTGAAATTTGAAAAGCTTAAATAATTTGCCTCAAATCATACATATGTGTTAGTGCTTATATATTGACGTCATGTGATGACTCTTGTAGATAGATTAGCAGTACTCAAATAATGGTGTTGATAATATATACAAGACGTAAGCATTTTAGTCCCAAATGTGGGTAGACACTGATGTTGTTACATCCTTAGTCTGGCAGAGAAAGTGAATAGTCACTGTAATCAATGAGTAAGTTTTAAGGCAAGGATGATAGTTAATATCTTCTACTGGAGTCTGCTTTCTTCAGGTTCATTTTAATTTGTAGAAGGAGAGTATTATTTACAGTATCTTCAAGCAAGCCATACAGTATTTTAATTTATGCCCTTATCTTATACATTAAAGTGAACAATAAACACTGAAAAAAATACAGTACAAGGACAGGGAGGCTTCTGTGGTAGTAAAGGCTGTGCATTGCAAAAAGTCACCACACCGAAGGAGAACTGTGTATCACATAGACACTGTAGAATTTTTTTAATACTTATGATAACACTCTTATGGTAGATAGTGAAGGGTCTTATTTGTAACAAAATCAGTATATCATGGCAGTTTTCCAGTAGACGGAGGTTATTGTGGTGAGCCCCATTTTCTGAGGAAAAGGAGGCTAAGTAGTTAATGTGTTTATTTCTAGGTAACACTAGCAGCCAGCCAGCCTGACCTTAAATTGAATTTATTTCTTATCCTTAGTAAATTGGTTGACATGAAAATGACTGGTCATATCCATTATCATATGAACCAGTGGGAAAATAAGACTCAAGGCACAATGCAGACTGCCTCTGGGTTGAAGCACAAAAGAACCTGAGTAAGATGAGAAAGAAGCCATATCAATTGCATCTGAAATGAGGTGGTGGAATTGTGATAGCAGATCAGAAGGCTTAAGGGAAGAAGAGCAGGTACTTACTCTGATGAGCCAAGAAAGAGCAGAAAGTGGATTATCATTTGAACAATTCAACCTACTTATGTACAGAGGCACAAAGGTGCATGTTGTTTGTTCTCAGGAAATTATAAGAAGTGTCTATGAAACATTCGTATGTGGAAGATTGAAGAAAATAAGATTAGAAGAGTAGATCAGTGCCTAGCTGTGGCGATCTGGAGTATCATGTAATATAAAGAATTTAAACATCATCTTTCCCCTTCAGTGGACAGTGGGGAGCCATCCATGCGGGTACTTAATTAACCACCAATCAACTTTTTGGATACATTTATAGTTGTAAAAGGCATTAAAATATTAGAATATATTACAATGTTAGTGCTATGCTAATAAATTTTTACTCTCAACAACAACAAAAACTCTGTAAAAAAAATTAAGTGATCAGAACTGCTAAAGATATCCTGAGTAGATAAGCAACCATGAAAGAAATTGGAAAATAACCATTACAAACTAGTGATTCTAAGGCCCTTATTAAAAAGATGTTCTTTTCACTTTTAAATAAAAGATGTTTTCTTGTGTGCAAATTAATTCAGAATTTAGACAAAGATGTAATGCTTTTTAAGCAAATATAAACATGATTTTAAAAATATAAGTGGTAACGATAGTATCAAGAATTATACTAAAGGGCAATTATAGCTACCCAGATAAAAATTGCAAGTATATATCGAAATGTTATCAAGAGTAACCTCTGGAAAGTATAGGTCATTTTTATTTTCTTTACATCTCGTCTAATGTTAAATGTATAGTTGCATTTTCTAGGTTTTCTACAATAAGCTTATGTTTCATTTAAAACTATTTGATATTAACTTCCAATATTCTATTTTTAAAAAATGTTTCATAATGGTAGCCCAAGGTTTATGTACAGGATTCTTATCATATTATTATTTAGAGTATCAAAAATAGGAAAGAGACTCCCTAAATGATCCAAAACATAAAAATATATTAATTCAAATTCTATAGAGTGTAATAAAACTAAAATGCTATTTTAACATTATTTTAGAACATACAGTTACATAAGAATTGTATGCAGTTGCCCTTGATTCCCATTGGAACACACCTGCATTTTGAAACTATAAGGGATGACAACAAAATGTTAACAGTGGTTATCTCTCAGTGGTGAGATAATATTTGACTTAATATAACATTGTCCGTTTATTTAAATATTTATCCCTATAGGTAGGTTTTGATTTATAATTAGAAAAAAATAACACTTACCTTTAAAATATTCTACCCTTTTGTAAAACTTGGAATAAATTAGAAATGGAATATACTTTACTTCTACTTTATACATGAGTCACCCATTAAACCACAGTCACCTAAGTAGCAACTGTGGATAACTTTTAAAATTCTGTCTTTCACCAAGTAAAAAAAAGGTTTATCAGTGGCTAGCAACATTCGAACTCTCTCTCTCTTCCTCTCCCCCCACCCCCCTCTCTCTTCCTCTGTTCTCATTTCTCTCTCCTTCTCTCTCCCCTGCCCCTCTAATACTGACCAGGCTTTCATCAGTGTGTATTATCAGTTCCTCAGTATGGTGCCTGCTAAAAGGCAGTAGACCTTGGACACAGGCAGAGCAAAGGTTTACTTCCTGTGTGATCCTTGCCACCTGACATAACATCTTGGAACTTCAGTTTCTTGATCTTTCAGTTGAGGCTGATAAAACAAATACATAGGGGAACTGAAAGATTAAATGAGATCTGCTTCTGGTGCATAGTAGATGTTCAATAAATCTTAACTTTCTTCCTTTTGCTCTCTGTGGAAAAAGAAGCACATACACACTGTTGATGTGTATTATGCCTTTCTTATCACATATATGTCTAAAATATAAGAAAATTTGAAATTTTTATTGGTGCATATAGAAATTTTACCCACTATGCTAATTTCTAGTGTTCCTACTTATTCTTTTTTAATGTCTTAATTTTATTTTCTCCTTTTTAGAGTCTATAATTTTGTCTGTTTTTAACTTTGAGTTACAGAATATGTGTTGTTGACAATATAAAAAACATTAAAAATATTAAGAAAAATCACTTGACTCAACCTCAAATGCCACTGCATCCATTTCTACTATAAACTAATTGTACCCATTGAAAGTAATCAATGTTAATGGCTTCATGACTATTTATTCCCCACCTGCCCATCATTTATTATTGCCTTCAAGAGAGTACCCTGTGTTCCTGTGTTTGACAATTTGTTCCAAAGACCTGCTGATCTTTAAAAACATCTTGAATGAATTAATGAACTGGCCTAATACGTCTGAAGAAGAAAAAGAGGACAAAGAAGCCAAATGTGATTAATTAACTTTTGCTTGGGAAGGCAAGCATGAAGGCTCTGGGAACAGAACCTCCAGATCCAGGTTCAAGCCTTAGTTCCTACCCAAGTTCTTTTCACCTAAACTGAAGAACGTGAGGTCAGATCTGCATTTGAAAAAAAAAAAACAAAAACAAAAATGGTAGCTTTGATCCTCAAGCATTTTCCATATAAAAGGCACTCATAATGCAAAAATTGAAATTTGGCTAAGATTTCCATTGGTGTACCAGAGTCTAGGTGTCTAGTTTTATATTATTTCAGATGCTTCTTTTTTTTTTTTCTTTATCTTCTTTTTTTTTTCTTTCAGTTTTTATTTATTGGTGTGAGGGGGGAGAGAGAGAGAGAAAGAAAGAGACCAAATTGTTGCTCCACTTATCCATCATTTACTGGTTGATTCCTGTATATGCCCTGGCCAGGGATCTAAGACACAACCTTGGCATATCAAGACAATGCTCCAACTAACCGAGCCACCTGGCCAGAATTGCAGTTGCTTCCTAGTCACCAGTCCCTTAAACTCTGACTCTACCTCACCTGTAATCCCTAGCATACACACACACACACACACACACACACACACACACACACACACACACACACACACACACACACACCACAAAACCTGCCCTGTCAAAGTGATTGCTATCATGCATCATACAGTTAGATGTATTTACATTGTGGTTCTTTCTGAACCTTGTGGTGGTTCTGGAGTTGACAAGCCACTCTGCATGGACAGATTTTGTGGCTCATCATTATGTTGGTACCAGTCGGCTAGCATCTAGTACTGGTTCCAAAGTACCCCAGGAAGCTTCAGGAGAGCACTATTTCCAGGGGTGGATGAGCGTCTTTTGTGATTTATAACTTTCATCCAAATGTTATTGTGATCCCTTAGGGCATCAGCTGCAGACATTGCCACCCCAGGCATGCAGACAGGTTCTTTGTGCTAAGTATTGAGATGAAAGCTGTAAAGGGTTTATGTGACAAGGCAGCATAAATGGTACAAGACAGCCATGTTGCAAATTCTGACTTTGTTACTTACTTAGTCATGTTATCTCAGGCAATGTACCTGACACTCTAAACTGTAGCTTCCTCTTCTGTAAAATGAGAATCATTATACCTATCTGATGAAATTGTCATAAGGACAAACTTAAATAATAGTATATATGAAGCACTGCTTGGCACCAGCTAAAGTCTCTGAATGGCATATATTTAAATAAAATTTTCTTTGCCTTCCAGGGAAGGCACTCAGTCCAGTGCTAGAGGCACAGTACCACCTAAGTACCATTTATTGATTGACACAAGTCTGTCTTAAACTTTTTAGAGACCCTTCTATAAACATCTGATGATAAATGGGGTGGAGAAAAGATCATTTTACAATCAAGATAACTTTAGTGCTCACAAATTTAAGCTAATTTTGTCCTAAAATTTAGTTGTGTCTATAGTAAAAAAAAAAAAAAAAAAAGCAAAAAACCTACACTAGAGATAGAATGAGACCATTGTACTCAATGTAATCTTTCTGTCTCAAGATAAGACTTTAGATTATAGGAAGAGGTAAGCTTAAGTCATGGCTAAGATGAAGTATTACAATAGCCTTATTGAAAGAACAGGCAGGGAAGCTGAACAACTTTTGAAGTGTCTAGATATCTACCTTTTAATTTTGCATGCCAACAAGGAAGGTTATAGAAATGTATAATCTCGAGAATAATTTGTAGAATTACAGGGTTCTGTAGTAACATTTACATGCACACACATGTACCTTCAATCACATATCACTCTTCTGTCTGTAACAAATATACTTTCCCAGCTATATTTGCTTGGAATATTATAAAATATGCTTTCTTTCCTTGAGTCTGCATGAGTCATGAACAGATCATGTTGGGGCAGGGAGAAGGTGGCAGAAGATGAAAAATGTTATAAAATTCTATTATGCATGTTCTTTGCTTGCTTATAGATTCAACAGATTGACTTATATGAATCTTGTTTCAAATAACCACCAAACCAGTTTTGTTCCTTAGGAATGCATATTTATACATTGTCTTTGTCATAGTTTGGAAAATGTTTTATCAATAAGTCAAGCTTCCACTTAGCCCTCCAGTATAGTAACTGCAGCATGTATAATTTGGGAAATGCCAGGTCTTCCATTAACTAGTTAAATGACTTTGGGGTATCCCTCAGTCTCATCTTTATTTATAGAATAGAAATAAAAATAGCTCCTGAAAAAGACTTCATTATTACAGAAATCAAGTGTGACTTAATATATACACATATTTACAACACTTTTATATTACATGCATTGTATGTGTATATGTAAAGCACTACATAGTAACTTTAAAAAGATGCTTCTACTTAAACTTTAGCTACTTTGTAAATAGCCTTTTCTAAAGAAAACAATAATAGTGACTATTGTTCTCCTATTACAGGCTTATGAAAAAATTGCTTACCTTCTCACTAATTTAGGTAAGTTCATTTTTCTTACTTTACTCCTTAGTAAAAGAATACTTTATATGGTAATATCACTCTGTAGTTGCTTATGTACTTTAGTATTTTTAATATCAACTTCAGTTATGTAATTGTCGATAAAAATGAAAGAAGTGATGTAAGATGTTGGACTACATTGCGTAACTATAAAGAGGCAATGTATGTAGTTACAAATGCTCCTTACTAGAAATCAGCACACCTGGCTCTTCCTACACTGGAGTGCCAGTTCTTTGGTTTCCCCCACCCAATATTATTTTGCCTTTATTTCTCATTTGGATACTACTTTTGGGATCCAGTGTGACCATCTGTCTTGGCTTAATGCCTTTTCTTGATACCTGGAAAATAAATTTCTTGAGAGTTTGTATATCAGTAAATGCATTTTTTTCTATATTTTATCTTGACTTTTGTGAGTCAGAGTTTTTAATACAGAGCTATTTGAGCAGCAGTCTTATTATTTGAGAACTTGCGGGTCCCTGGCACTGTACTAAACACGTTTTACTCATCATTTTGTTTTTTTGTAATTACAATTCTATGACAGTAGGATGCTTATTTTATGGATTAGAAAACAAGATAATTAAATAAGTAGAATTTAACTTTAGATATAACAGACTCCACTTAACTATGGTGGAATAACTACATCGACTCCACTGTAATATATTTCTTGTCCTATAATGTAGTTACAAGGACAAGTGAGAATAGAAGAAACATTGTATGGAGGGGACAGGTAGGCCCTGGTTCATGCTCTGGAGCTAAATGATAGTATCACTTGGACTTTATGTAACTATGAGCAAGTTTCTCCTCTCCCCATTCTTGATCCTCCTCCTCCTCTTTCTTCTCTTCCTGCTGCTCCTCCTCCTCTTTCTGAGTGTGTTTCCTCATCGGGCAAATGAGAATGAGAACAGTTCCTGTTTCATCGTTGTTGGAGGTTGGCTGCTTGACACATAACAAGTGCTCCATAAATGGGAATAATGTGTCATTGATCTGAGCTAAAGGATTCTTCAGCTGGATAATGAAGCATTTGAACTAACTTGTCTCAAAGCATTCTTTTAGCTCTGATTATTTATATTCATTTTCTTTTAAAGTAATTTATACCCAGGATGGCAGAAAATCTAAAAAAGTGATTTGGGGTACCATAACTAATAGTAAGAAACAGAAGAGTTATTTGTGCTGAGTACCAAAGTACTCCTGTGAGGAAACGGCAGCTCTCCTGAGTGCTCTCACTGGTGCCACCAACCAGTGACTTGTAGATGGCACATAGACCCTCCTATTGTGGAATCTACAGTCTTTGGGCTTGAAGTTCTCTAGGACCCAATCACTCGTTATTCTGTGATTGGTTCCTGCCTTTATTTTGGCCTAGTTTTTTCTTAAATTAGATCCCATCTAATTTTCTACCTTTCTTGAATTATTCAATTATATCGCAATGTGTTAGATTTACATACATATTTTTGGTCATTTATTTGGATACTGGGCAGGAGGAGAAGGTGCAGTTCATGCTGCCATCTTTATCCAATCTCTCTCATTCCTTTTTTTGTTTTGTTTTGTTTTAAGAATCCTGGAACTATGCCATGTGACACTTGACAGTTTCTTAAAATCATATCGTCTAAGTTTTTCATTTCATAAATGATAAAACTTTTTGCAGAAAATGTGAAGAGACCTGAGATTACCAGCAGTTGGGTGTAAAATTGAGATAAGAATTCAGATCTTCTGTCTGATGTAGCCACTCTTTTTTTCTTTACCATTTCACTTAGTTCTGCACTCAAAATATTCATCCTGAAAGAACTTTGTGGACAGTTTAGGTCCCAATGTTAAGCATACCCAGATAGGGTAAAAGACTGATTTCACATTTATGTTTACTTCTCAGTGACAATAACAGAAATAATCCTGGAAATCTATATATTAATAACGGCATCAAGTTTTCATAGCTGTGGGGGAGGTCTGCAGATTATCCCATTGGATCCTTTCATCAGCCCTGTACAGCAGATATCATTCACATTTTACAGAGGCAAACACTAGAACTTTGGGACACTGAGTGCCTCACAGAACTAGTAACTGACTGAACCAGAACCTAAGCATGGGGCCTCTGATTCTGTACCCACATTTCTTGTCATTGACCCTATGTTCCTCTTAGAATATCCTCGAACAGAATCTGAATGGGAAAACAGTTTTGCCCTGAAGATGTTCCTCTTCCAGTTTGTCAATTTAAACAGTTCTATCTTCTACATCGCTTTCTTTTTGGGGAGGTAAGTCAGCTTTATACACATTACCTTCATGGAGTGGAAAAAATTGTCAACAATTTCATTTGCACTTTGTTAACAAAGGTGGCACTTTCTTATCCCCAGCTTGGAAAACTGGGCTAATCAATCTTCACATGTTTTCAATCAAAAGATTTCAGTATAGTATTTCCGGCTGTCACTACTAGTTAAAGTTGGCTTAAAAAATACTTATATGTCATACATGGGTTGAATTATGACTCTCCAGTCATCAGTAATCTTTTTTTTTAATAAAATAATTTTTGCATACCCCTAGGTCACAGTTCCTTAGTGTGGAATCTTCTTTTACCTATAATGTTAACATTTTTTTTCCTATCTTGGCTGTGAAATATGGAAACAAAGCATATTAAACTACAGGTTCTGATTTGCCATATGATTAAGACCCCAACCAGTGCCATGGAAACATATTGAAGGTTGAAACATTTAAAATTAAATTATTTAGCACATTATATTAATATTCTTTAACTAGGTCAACCAGACATTAAAACTCTACAGGTGAAACTGGAAAAATTCACTCATTTGGTTTGTCTGCACTTTCTCAACCCACTGGTGTTGAATTCACACATCCCCTTCTCCTTTTTATGTATGGTACTTTGATGTGAAAGCATGGCCTAAGTCAGCCATTTAGGAACAAGTTGCACCAATGAACATTTATGTCTCCCCACACATGCACTTGTGATGCATTAGATGTTCTTCAGTCAACCCACATGAATTCTAATGAATTAAAATGGCTTTTTACAGATTTGTAGGCCACCCAGGAAATTACAATAAACTTTTTAACCGGTGGAGACTGGAGGAAGTAAGTAACCTTGTAAGGGTGGGCGTGGGGATATGCATGGATGTGGGCCCATGTCTGTGGGAGAAAGAGGGGTGGAGAGAGAGAGAGAGAGAGAAGGTAGGCACAGGGAATTTCAGGCATGCTGAAAAAATTACATAGAGAAAACCTAAAACTTTCTAAGAACATATGCTTTACATTATAGAAAATTGGACTCGATGCTACCCTTGCTATTTATTAATTCTTTGCCCTTCATTTAACCTCTCTGAATACCTTTCTCCTCAGCTGTAAATTGGCAATAGTAATACTTAGGTTGCAAAGCTGTTCATAGATAAGAAATAATTTGCATAACACAATTAACACAACCCCTGGCCTGTGGTAAGTATTCTATAAATTGTAGTTGATATTTATCGATGCTCTGTCTCTACAGCTACCCAGATAATATTCTGTTGTCCACTGACAGACTAAGGCCATTCAAAATCCCAGGTTTTTGAGAAGTTCCCAAATCAAATGTGTAGTTTTTTCCAGAGCTCAGAAGAATGACTAAATCTGCTAAAAGGCTTTTCATCTGCTCAATTTGGAGTGTCCATCTGGAGTTAATGGTAGTGTGGGGAACAGAGTGGTTATAGGCAGGTAGATCTGTGTATTGATGCCACGAATAATTTTGTTTAATCAGATATTCTTATGAAATTATTGAAAGTCATTATTCTTCTTTGAAAGTTTCAAGGAAATAATTATAATACTAGCATCAAGGAAAATGTTTTATAACCATTCTAGACATTTTCCACAATAGATATGGCCTAGATAGAGCCATATTTTCCAACAAAGGATTATTTATTCTGAAGAAATCAATGAAGTTAAAAATGTGTGTTTGTAATAGACCCTAAAAATCCTAAAAGTTCATATGTAAAAAGTATACATAATGGAAGATAAAAATTGACCTTATGAACTCAGTCATACAGCAAGCATGTATTGATACACACTCTATTCTAGGCCTCAGCTGGGTAATACAGGGTACACAAATGAAGAAGCCCCTCTCCTTTCTTTGGTTTTGTTAATAGCCAGGAAGAAAAGAACACAACCATGATATCTAACAAATATTTTGTCTTTTGAGTCTGACAGTATACATTCTAATTCTGTCACTCCCAAATGCATGATCTTACATATCTCTAAGTCTCAGTTTTTCTTTTGCAAATTGTGATATAAATGGCCACTTCAGTACTATTGGTGATAAGTAGATTAAATTGGATCATGCATGTAAAATCTCCGGCACAAGTAATGGTAGTCATTATAAAGACATAAAATGTACTGTACTATAATTTAGAACATTAGTTAACAGCCATACTGGACTTCCCTCATAGTATGCTATATAATATTTTGCAATAACATTTTATGTAAATCAACATAAAATATTAATAATAGCTAACTTTAATAAGGGTTTACTATATGCCAGCACATTCCAGCAATTGTTTCTAAGTGTTCTACATATATTAATGCATTTAATTCTTGCAAAAATTCTATTACGCTCATTTTACAGATGAGAAACAGAAGCTTAAAGAAGTTATATAAATTACCTAAAATTACAGAAACAAACTAATAAACTGATGAAGTCACCAATATGATACCAATTTGATCCAGGCAGCCTAGCTTTGGAGTCCGTGCTCTGAACACTGTGTTTCCAGCCACCACTGGAATAGGTACAGGCTCCATCGAGAACATAGTGAAAACTGATTTTCATGAGAGATTGCTGCACGCTTGCAGGCCCACGTGTGTAATTTGGATTTAGAATAAACATATGAAGTGAGTGAAGTTAAAGGAACAAGGGTATTGGAGTCTGATAGTTCTGTCTGCTACTTAGCTTCATCATTTATGCAAATGAGAAACATGTGGATGTAACCAACTTTGGGGCGTCCATGGTCATAGGATTTTGAGTGCTGCAGTGGGAATGAAAGCTTGGGTCTCCTGCATGCTCACTCATGCCCTTTTACTCATTCTAGGTATAGGACTTTTCTACCAAATGAATTTTTGATTATGCGATATGATATTTAGATCAAGAGAATCATTATATGAGGAAGCAGACTAACAAAAGCTATTGGATCGATTTATCTGCCCTATAAATCACTAAGTCATCAAAGCTTCATTTCAACAAAATTATAAATGGTCTGCCACCCAGCCTTCCAATTTTGGCCTACCATTGTGGAGTGATTTAATCACGTGGTTCTATACTAGTCTTTGTTTTTTCTTCCTACATAATAATATGCTTTGCTAAACCAACCCCTAAAGGCAACAAACACATTTGGTAAATAGGATTCATCTTTAGCATTAAGTAAAGAAAACACTGGATTTGGGTGCAGGAGGCCAACACTTTTATTCCCACACCACCAGTCAACATTGCATGACTTTGGACAAGTTAATTTGCCTCTTTGAGACTCCCTGCAAAAAAAGAAGAGTTTCAGCTTGCATTTGTGATCTTTGCTCTGCTTCTGTAGCTCGGTAATTATTCTGCCTCAGACATTTTACCAACCCCTTTATTGTATATATATGGCAGAGTTCAGGGGGTCCTAAATTCATCCTAGAGAGAAGGGGCATGCTTAGATGGGAAAATTGAGACTTATCCACACAATGAAAATTACCACTGCCAAACGCTCTCTCTGGCTCCGATTAGGAGTTTTAAATTACTGGACTGAAACTGGAAAATCAGGCTCTTCATGTCCTGATTATTTGTTCTCTTTGAAGTCCCACTGCTACCTATTTGATAGAAATAGAAACTGCGGATCAAAGCAGTAGAGTCAGTCATCTTTGTGAACAGGACATGAACCTAATTCCAAAGAAACACACACCTACGTTTTTCTACCCAAATGTTTTTCTTTTGTGCATAGTTTTCAAGCAAACTACATTGATTACAATGTTTATTATAATCACATTTTTGTTTGGGTGGGTTTCTAAAGCTGTTTTTAAGAGGTAGAATCTTTTTTTAAATTTATTGACTGCATTGGGATGACATTGTTTAATAAAATTATATAGGTTTCAAGTGTGCAATTGTATAATATGTCATCTATATATTGTATTGTGGTTTCACCATCTCAAGTCAAGTCCCTTCCCATCACGTTTGCCCTCTTCTACCCCCCCGCCCCCCTACAACTCCCTTTTCCCTCTGGTAATCTCCGTACTCCTGTCTGAGTCTGTGAGTTTTGTCTTTTGCTTAATCCATTCACCTTTTTCGTCCAACTCCCCCAAACTCCCTCCCCGTGAACAGCTGTCAGTCTGTTCTCTGTATCTATGAGTCTGCTTCTATCTTGCTATGGCCGTGCTACCTGAACACACCCAATCTTGTCTAATGTAAACTTTAATTTAACATCGATAAACACAAAGGATCACAGAGAAAGAAAAATTTGGATTATACTGACAAACTATTTTGTGGCATGCTTTTATCACTTAAAAATATGTCATAGTATATATAGATGCTTCCTTACCAGGAAGTAGAGCTTAACATCTGCCGCCATCTTGAGAGTGCGCTAAACTTAGTGACTTACTTCCAAAAAAAACACTGTAGAGAGGGGAAAATGAGTAACTTTATAGTAAAAACACCTGGAAGACACTACATCAACCAAGTGATGGTTAATATCACTGGTGATGTCATATGGATATTACGTATCCCTGATGGGCTGTCATGAAAATGACACTTTGCTTCTGTGATTTACCTCCATCCACAAAACACATAACTCCAGTCTAAACATGTGTAAACAGTAGAAAAACCCAGGTTGGGGGATTTTCCACAGAATACTTGTCCCTCAGTCCTTAAAACTATCAGGAAAAGGTGAATAGATTAAGAATGGGGGTTATATCATAAAAACACAGACAATGGTGTGGTGATAGCCAGAGAGAAAGGGGGCTGCAGGTAGGTAGAGGTGGGCAAAGGGAGGGAAATGGGGATAGAAAGAGCCTTTGCTTGGGGCAACGGGCGCAGGATGCAGGGTGCAGATGATGTTTTATTGAGTGGTACAATTGAAACCTATGTGGTTTTGTGAACAAATGTCACTCCAATTAAAAACTTTCAAGGATATGAAAAACCCAGTAACTATCTAAATCAGAGGAGTCTGGGGAAACATGACAAATAAATGTATTAGGGTATTTGGGTTGAGAGGATATAAATTGAAAAAACTGAAATCTAAAGAAAGTCTAGAGTTTAGTTAATAGAGATTCGTTAATGTTGGTTTCTTAGCTTGGACAAATATACCTTGATAACGTTAGGGGCAATTGAGGGAATTGGATGAGAGGTATATGGGAACTCTGTATTATCTTTGCAAATTTTCTACAAATTTAAAATTTTCTTATATAAAAAGTTTATTTTAAAAAACCATATTATAAACATTTTGCCATAGAATTAAATACTTGTCTATCTCCTCCTAATATGTAGTAGTATTCCAGAACATTTATTAAAGGTGATCATTCCTGACACAGAGTTTGGCAGTAACTTTTAATGGCTCATTAAAAGTTAGATTTGTTGTTATTGCTGTTATACTTTTGATTAAAATTCCAATGTAAATACTGAAGATGAAGTGTCCTCATCCATGCTGTTTCTTTCCTGTTTTTATTTTCTATACACATTGTGATCATGTCACCTGGCTTTAGAACTTGCTTTATAATTTGAAGGTGATGATGTTCGGGCCAACTGAGAAGAAGAAGATCATTACTGTTCTTGTTCTGTTTCAGTGTCATCCCAGTGGCTGCTTGATAGACCTCTGCCTCCAGATGGGAGTTATCATGTTTTTGAAGCAGATATGGAACAACTTCATGGAACTGGGATACCCGTGAGCACTTCATATGTAAAATGGCCTTATATAGAGTTACAAAGAAGACAGAGATAGTATGAAATGTTCTTAAGAATCTGTACTTAGCAATCAGATGAGGGTCCAGTTCTCACTCTGCTCCTCACTAAATGTGTGACTGTGCGTATGTTAATAAAAATTTCTGAGGCTCAGTTTTTACATTTCTACAAGGGGATCAACATCTATATCAACCTCAAGAACAGTTTGTGAGAACTGAAGGAAATAATCGATGTAGAGTAACTGGTACTCTGTTCAACCCATTAAGACACTTGCTATTCTTAAAACATTATTGATAGCACAGGTTCTTAAGGATAGAAGTAACTTTCTAATTTTTTTGGCTATCAAAAGTCCAAAACTGTTGTTATTTAGTAGACTTCACTTCCACCCCTCCCCCCAAATAAAGAATAAAACACAGATAAATTTATGGATGGAAGAGGTTTGTACCCTTCATCACACACACACGCAACACACAAATTATTAAAACAAGATTGACTGTGATAGCATCAAACCAATACCACTCTTTTGTCTTTTAAATAAGTTTTAACTGCATGTGAAATGCTGACTTGGAAGGTCATTGAATGCCCACATTACATTCTGTTAAATAGGTATCCTTCAGCATATAGTAAAATACAATGTATTTTAAACAACTTGGTATGGAAGCTTTGGGGCCTAATCAAGGTTAAAAACATGACTATTCTGAGGAATTTCCTGACTGCAGGGAAGAAATGATTAGTTGATAAATGACATAAATAGGTTAGTATTAGTCATCAAATTATACCATGATTTTTTCTCCCTGCTGGCTCACAAATGGCACTGGAACATTTCTCAGCAGAGACCTGGGGGCTGGAAAGGTGATATTAATCCTGAAATCTGCCATAAGGTGTTGAGTTAAATTACAAGCAGTCCTAGTATGAAAGTACTGAGACTTTGTTCAAATTCTTTCTCTACGCCTTGCTAAAGATGCTTATAATTTACTTTGAACTCACTGAGACATTATTATTTTATTTGTACAGTAATGGATTTATGAAGATCAATTGAGATAACCCAATGCTCATTAACTTTCAATAAGTGACAGACCCTTTTGAGAAGATTTTTATATAGATCTTCAATATTCATACCAGGTTAAAATGAATCTATTCCAAATGAAGAGAGAATAACGGGTGGAGGGTTTGGGACCCTAGCCCATTCTTCATATCCCTTCCTATCCTTGGCTCTTCTCTTTGAAACATAGAGTTTGGGGAGTATTATTTTAAAACACCTGAGAAAATGAGATATTAAGTGCCTAGCACAGGAACTGACATGCTGTGAGTACTTCATAAGCACCATCAAGGTAGTGTAGTAGTTATAGTATAAGGAATAATTCTCTTGTTATCATTTTCCTGGACTTCTGTACACACCGTGTACTTCGGACAGCACACTTTTAGCATGGCCTTGCCCAGTGGCCGACCTGGATTGCACGTATCAAATTCCAAGGGTGCCATGGCAGAAGATAGCCTATTGGTGTTTGTCCAACAGTTGGGCCAAAACGTTGTTGAAATAAATCTAGCAGGGGTAGACCAGTCACTAAAGCAATGACTTTCAAACTTTTGAACCACAGTTCTTTTTCTTCCAAGTAACATCTTAAGCAGAACTGAAATATATGGAAAAGGAACAAGCAAACCTGCCTCAATTTCAACTTCTCTCCCCTTTTTAATCTTTGTGGGGCCCCAGAGGCAGCCACCACAGGACACACATTGAAGTACTGCCTGACATTTTGGCCTGCCTATGGTTCTTTTAACTTCCACTGAAGTTCTAGGTCCACAGTTAATTAAAACTGAGAGTTGTGTACTGTTCACTGAATCCTCTGAAATTTACCTCATCCTAGAAATACTTTTCATCTAACTCAGAATAATTCATCACCCAAAAATCCACAATATGTACATCCTGGGATGTTTCTGAGTCATATAATTTCAAGACTGCCCCTGGGCTAGGAAAAGAGTACTTTACTCTTTTTCCAAATCTGAGAAATGAACTCAGACACAGATCCGTTGCCTGTAAATTACTGTTCACTGTAGTAGCAGAATGTAATCACTGATGCTCCAAGCCTTTGCTTTATAAACTCAGAGAGGTGAAATGCCTTGTTAAAACTCACACACTTAATGCATTGCAGGGTCGGGACTAGAAACTACATGTCCTGAAGCCCTATCTAGGTCTCATTTTTTAAATGTGGAACCTGATTGTACTCATGTTCAGAAAGCATAGCCCAGAAGACCTGGGGTTATGTGAAATGAAGGGCTCAATTGCAATCACAACAGACAACACAGGAGTTCAAGTGTTCATATAGATGTTGTGTGGGAAACAATCATAGAAACAGATGTCTGTCTAATCAATATCAGGAAGCATCTAAGTGTATGTAGGGATCAATTTTTATATAAATATGTAGATGTTTATAGGGTCTGGAGGGCTCTGGAAGGCGGAGGCCTGTTCTCCCATGCTAAACTTGAAAGATGAGAACACACAAATACCTTCACTTCCCAGGAATGCTTAATGTAGTGCCAGGGTAGTGGATGTTAATACACTGTGAATTGTTCACCAAATGCCTGAATAAGAGCTCAAAAGCCCTTTGTCTGCTTTGCGGTGTAGGTTGATCCAGAACTGGTGGTCACGACATAAAATCAAGCGGGGAGTACAAGATGCTTCTATACCTCAGTGGGAAAATGATTGGAATCTGCAGCCCATGAATATACATGGACTGATGGATGAATATTTAGAAATGGGTAAGGAGAGATCCTTCTGCAGAGCTATTTGGCCTTCTGGATACTATTTTTTTTTAATTTCATCCAGTCTTTGGTTCAAGAGAAAATCGTATCTCTCCTTTCTAAGCCAAGCATTCTAAAACACATCTGCACCTTAATCTCAACAGACCAGAGAAGATACTAAAGCAGTGCCCTTAGAAGTCTACCACATTTTGTCTGATATTATCTGTCACCCTTAATAAAGTAATAATTCTCATAATAAACCTTTGCACAGACCTAGTCTGAGTCTTGGCTTCCCTTCTAGAGCTAAGCATTTTTCAAGTCCCCCTCTTTGATTTCTCTTCTTTTGTCTTTTCCTTCATGCTGCGTGATATAGAGGTGTAAAGAGCATAGGCTTTCAGTCTGTTGAACTGAGTTTGAATTTAAGTTTTAACATTTTTTTATCTATCTGCCCTTTAGCAAGTTTACTGAACACATACGAGCTATATTTTCTCAACTTTAAAATGGGATAAACATATTTACCTTGTAAGGATGTTGAAAAGATTAAGGACAATTTATGTAAATAACATTGCACAAGGAAGGCATTCAATAAGTGATACTGTTTCTATTGCTGATTTTCTAATGTTCTTCCTTTACAGTTTTACAATTTGGTTTTACCACCATATTTGTTGCGGCTTTCCCTCTGGCCCCTCTTTTGGCTTTGTTAAACAATATTATTGAAATCAGGTTGGATGCATACAAATTTGTCACCCAGTGGCGGAGGCCTCTGCCAGCCCGAGCAACTGACATAGGTAAGATTCAAGAATTAAATGGTTTTGGCATTGCTAAAGCCAAGAGGTGGCCAAATCTTATACAACACCATGTGGATTTCTATTGTCAGAGCTCCCTTCCAACCATAACAAAACAGAGCAGTTTTTAGTTAAAAGAAAAGAAGGGAAGAAGAGAAGGAAGGGGAGGGGAGGAGAGGGAAGGGGAGGGGAAGAGAAAGAGAGAGAAAGAAGGAGGAGGAGGAGGGGAGGGAGGGAGGGAGGAAGAAAAAGGAATGGGGAGGGAGGGAGAGAGAGAAAGGAAAGAAAAAGAAAGGAAGGGAGAAGGAAAGAAAAGGGAAGGAAGGAAGGAGAAAAGAAAAGGAAGGAAGAAAAAAAGAAAGACTTAGTTGAGAGTAGGTTCTTATTAAACATTCTATTTCATAAACTTGTTTCTAACTACAAGGGATTTCACATACATCTTTCTGTGTTAATAAATATAGCTCTTCCTCATTCTGCTGGTTCTTTTTCATCTTTATTGTATTTTCTTCCACTACCATTTAGTCCCCTTACACCCCATTCCCCCCAGCAATCACCACACTGTTGTCCAGGTCCATGTGTCCTTTTTCCTTTTTACTCGATCCCTCCACCCCCTAACCTCCCCCCATAGTTGTTACCTGCTCTCCATCTACGAGTCTATCCCCATGTTCCTTGTTAGTTCAGTTTGTTCCTTAGATTCCACACATGAGTGAAATCATGTGGTACTTGTCTTTCTCTGCCCGGCTTATTTCACTTAGCATAATGTTCTCCAGGTCCATCTTTACTGTCACAAAGGGTAAAATTTTCTTCTTTTTTATGGCCGAGTAGTATTCCATTGTGTAAACAGATTTCTATTATATGTTATATGACATTATTTTTAAATCAGCCACCTGTTTAAAGATGTTCAGATTGCTTCAGTTCTTACTACCATCATCAACACAGACGTGAACATCTTCATATATACTTTGTTTTATTATTTCCTCAAGGGGAATTGCTGGAGTGGAACTCTTGTGTATCAAAGAGCATGTACATTTAGAATTGTGATAATTTGTTAACATGTTCTCTAGAGATACTGTACCAATTTATTCTCCCACTCTAGTGAATGAATATCCAGTTCTTCATTTTCTACAGTTGTAATAAGGTTTTTTGTTGTCCCATCCTCAACAATACAAGGAGGAAAAATGATATCTATTAGATTTATTTGCATTTTTATTATAACTATGATATTAATATATGTATATCTCTTTACTAATTGTGTTTAAGACCTCTGGCCATTATATCTGACTTGGCAATCTTTATCTTATATTAAAAATACAAACTTTTGATATCAATGTTTTGAACATTTTCAAATGCTGGTTTTTAATTTTTTCACATTATCATTGATAAGGTTTTAAAGTGTATATATAATCAAGTGTATATATAATATAGTTGTTATCTGTAGCATTCTTTTAAAAAAATCTTTTAGAACTCAAAGTATTTCACCCACTATTTTAATTATTTTGTATTTTAGTTATATGTGTTATTTGCTTTTTGTTTTTTGGAATTCTATGATTTTATTTAAAGTGTTGATCTGTCTGAAATCTACTGTTAATAAAGGGGTAAAATTGAGGTCCAGCTTTTTTTTCTAATGGATAGCCAATTTTTCTAAAACTATTCAACAACCCATCTCTTTTAAACTTGTTTGAATTCTCTTTTCCTTACATCAAAATATATATAGACATAGGTATATTACTAGAATCTCCATTTGTACATTGATCTGACTACTTATTCTTGGCATAATGTTTTAATAAACTAAAGTTTTGTAATAGAAATTCAAAACATATGGAAAAGCAAATCCATACATTCTTTTCTTTCTTAGCAAGTATTATGAGATTACTTTTTCAGTTTGTATTACTCTTATATACATTCAACAAGCCCAATGTTTGTTTACAATATACTGGTCTGTAGAGATTTAATGCCATTCAACTTGATTTCCCATTTATTGAGATAACTTACATTCATTATGTTAATTTGCTGTTATTTAATTTGGATATACTTATGATTATATTATTAAAATAATGTATCCACATTTAAGAAAATCTAAAAATAATTCAAAGGAGAAAATATAAAACTCCAGTTTTAGCTTTAGTGATTATTGCACTTTCCAATGCATAGATTACTATGTTTTAAATTTTGCTAGGTTGTCTTGCTCAAACCAGATAACACAAAGGTGTAAAAAAATTAATCATCCTCTCCTCACCTTTCCCTTTCCCTTCTACTTAAGGGATTCAGTGAAATCAATTAGACATAATCCTTTATCAATGTTTTTCTTGCTCATACAAGTATTCCAAAAATATTTATGAACATATATTAGGTTCTGCCTTTTTTCTTCATGAACATCCTCTAGCTCAAGACATATTGGTGAATTGCATTTAATAGTGCGGTAATATTCATAATGTGAATGACATAAATTTTATAGACATTTACTTAATTTCCCAAGTATAAACAGGAATAAATATACATACATATAGCTATAGCTAAATATATATAAATATAGACATAAACAGTGATATTGTATGTATTATATATCACATATCCATACATATGGATTTGTAGTATAGATCCCCAAAAGTACTGTGTTAAAATGTATTCATATTTTAATTATTAAAAATATCATGTTAATTATCATAAACATTGTTAATAAGTCATACTCAAACAACTACCTAAAACAGTTTCTGTTTCCTTGATCCCTAAATAGCACTGGATGGTATAAGACTTTCAAATCTTGACCAGTCAGTGAATTTTTAAAAATCTTATTTTTTGAAGCTCATTTCTCTGAATACTAGTGATTTATTTTTTTTTCTTTACAATGCAATGTAGATAGATACATTTAAAAATTTTTGAAAATAAAGAAGCTGGGGAGGATTGCAGGGAGAAAGTTGCCAATCTATGCAATCACCTTTAGCACTTTGAGTATTTTTTAGAACTTTTTAATTTTTATATCAATATTTTAAAGCTAAATCTAGTCCTATTTAAACATAGTTTTGACTATAATCAATAGTATATTAATATCACATGCGAATTCAAAAGCTTTATTTGTGTGTCTCTATGATGCCAGTTGCCCTCTTCAGAGGCAGAAAATGTCAACTAGTGATTTGCAAGTCTTGATACCAAACTAGGTTTACTTTCTTGTATTTTTACTTTAAAGAGTACTTGACAAAGATAAAAATGCAAAACCTATACTGGGTACATATATTTCAGACTTTACCCAACAATGTAGAAATAACTAGATGGTTTTTGCTTATTATTTTTATTACTTCACCAAGTTCTTTCCAATTAGGCTTTGAAGCAACTGTATGTACCATGTCTCCTTATTAGAGACATAAACCAATTCCTAATGGTATTTTAATTTTCAAATCATTCAAGATAAGGGTCTGCCTTTTCTCTTTGGAAACGCATTCAATAGCTGTTTTTATCTGTAGTAAGATACTATGCCAAGAAATTAAATAATAGAACTGTGATTCCAACATAAATAAAACATTCTTTTCAAAATAAGATTGTTGAGAGGGTTTTATTTATTTATTTTATTTACTATCTTTAATCTTTATCCTACTAGGTATATGGTATGGAATTCTTGAAGGAATTGGTATATTGGCTGTGATCACCAATGCGTTTGTAATTGCTATTACATCTGATTACATCCCACGTTTTGTCTATGAATACAAATATGGCCCCTGTGCAAGACATTTTGACTATGGTGAAAAGTAAGGTGGAAATTTACACACTTTCCTGATATATTTTAAATTTGTAATTAAAATAAGAACTTACTGGGAAGTATTGTTCTGTAACAATTAAGGGCAATGTTTTTTACCATTACATTTATAATGTGTTGATTGGCGAAATCAAGTGTGATAAAAAGGACAACAGTGTTTTACAGTAAATAATTTCAGAACTTCTTTAAGTTTTCACTTATAAATGCATTACTGATATCAAAATGTTAAAAATATGTTATAATATATTTAGAAATCAAATTTCGAACTGAAAGAGACCTTAGAATTACATCCAGTGCAATCTTTTGACTATGTATATAGGGGAAATTGAGGCCCACACTGGTTAATGAAATTGCTGAAGGGACTAAAGCTAGTTGGTGAGGACATACAGAATATGAAGGAACTATCAGCTATATGACTAGAGATTTTTCTGAAGAAATTTGCAGCAAGCTGTCCCGTGTATTGTAGAATGTTTAGCAGCAGTCTTGGCCCTAAGCCAGGACATGCCAATAGCAACCTCCCTACTCCGGGAGTGTGACAACCAAAAATATCTCTAGACATTGCCAGATGTCCCCTGGGGAACAAAATCGTCTAGTTTAGAACCACTGTTTCAAGGACTGTGGGATTTTTCAGATTTTTTCTCCTTGAATACAGGTATTAGAGAAGAATGCAAAAGAGACTGGATTGGGAAACAGAGAAACTGGAGTTTTAGCTGGAGATTAGCCTTTGATGTGAAAGTTGTAATAGGAGATAAAGCAGTGATAGGAGAAGCTGTGTCTCCTTCCTTCAGAAGTAGTTTTGGGCTTGTGTCTTATCTAGACACAGGGCATGTGCCCCAGCAGGCTGAGCCCTGGTTTAGAATGAAATCAGTCCTTAGATCTGCTGATGAACTGATGTTTTCTTAGAACACTAGATGCCTTTCCAAACATAAATATTTCTGTTTTTCAGAGAGGTAATAAAGGCATGAGGATTTTTTAAATATTATGGAGTCTTTTCAAGGGATTTTAACTTGAAGTCACACACCCTAGGTTCAAGCTCTAACTTTACCTTTTACTCAAAACATCATTAATCTGAACCCATGATTAAGAAATTTGTCCGATGTAACATTTGATGTACTGTAAAACACTATATAAAGTGGTTTTATTACTAATAGTTAAAAACCAAAAAAATCCTTTTTCCTTTTTAATTTAAAATGCTCTAGAAACAAATTTCAAGGATTTAAAATATGTAGACATGTTTGACAGCCCTCTTCCTTAGAACGATTACTTACCATTGTCTTGACTGCCACCTAGAGGCAGAAGGAAGTGAGATTGGTTTGAGTACTTCCAGGACCCATAGACCCTTCCTCCATATTGAATGACTAGGGATATAGAATAATGTCAAGAGATGTGAGGGGCTTATGTGAAGTAGAAAGCACACATACATGAGGTCTTTCTTCTCTTTAATCTTTTATCAGCTATGCTTAGCAACTAAATTGGATTACAGACATTCAGATTATAAAGTTTCAGGGCAAGGTGACAAAAGGGTAAGAGGACAATGAAGAGGAGGGCACTGGCAAGAGAACAGTTGAAATGGCAAATTATGATGTCTGTGACAGGGAAGGGAGGGAAGCCAGTGTGGCCGTGGAATGAAGAATTCTAGGTTTCTTTCTTTCTTTTCTTTGTTTATTTTTTTATTGCTGTTCTATTACAGTTGTCCCAATTTTCCCCCATTACTCTCCCGGTCCCTGCCCAATCTCCTAGAATTCTGGGATTAGAATGAGACAGATGTGCACTTGAACCCAGATGCTAATGACTGTTTACCCTGGGGCAGTGGTTCTAAACGTGTGTTCTGCAGCTATCTCTCAGAGTCAATGAGGCCAATACTATTTTAATAATAATACTAAGACGTAACTTCTTTTTTTTACCATATGAACATTTGCACTGACAGTTCACAAGCAACCGGGATAATATCAAAGGAAAATGTCGACAACTATCTTAAGTATTATTAAAATAATTCTTCCTTTCCCAACTATTTATATTTTTGAGGATACATTCTCTACTTACTCTTTAACCCAAGTAACATATTGCAACAGATTTAATGAGAATTTAATGAGATATGAGAATCTAGTTGTCTTCTAAATATTAAGATAAACGATAAAGGAATTTGCAAACATGTAAAACAATGTTATTTTTTCACTACATTTTCTCTCTTGGAAAATATAGCTATTTTTTTCTTAAAATGGTGTTATTTTTATTCATTGATAATGAATTTGATAGTTATTTTAAATTATTAGAGAAATAGTTTTCAATTTTCAGTTTAATTTCTAATGTGTTAAGTAACAGTAGATATGCCCCTTAAAAAAAATCTTTGGGACTTTATGTTTAAAAATATAAAGGGTACCTGAGACCAAACATTTTAAGAATTATAAGACTAGAGAAAGTTATTTAGTCTCTTTAAACCTTAGTTCTTTAATTTACATGATGGAGATTAAAAAGTTATTGTAAAAATCCTTATCACAAGTTAATATATAACCGCCAGGATAGGGATTTTTTGCATGTCTTATTCACTGTTGAATACCAAGACTCTAGAATGTTTCTAACAAAATGCATTTTGTTAGAAATAAGTACATATTGAGCAATTAATAAATATATCATTAATTGGCTGATTAATTATAATTAACTAAATAATATCATATGCATATTTATATGGGTTTCATCCATAGGAAGTAATTACCAATGTCTGGCGCATAATAAACACTTAATAAATGTAAACCAAATGAATGTGTAAGATAGAACCTATCAGGGGGGGAATGGCAGACGAGAGTCTGTCTCATTAAATACAGGCGTAATGGGAGTTAGGGAATAGAATCAGAGAGCTGAGATACTAGTTTACTATTAGAATGAAAGTAATGATGGTACTTACTAAATCTTGTCATTTATAATGAAGAAATTAGACTAGAAATTTATGAATCTCTGAATCACAAGATATGTTTCTTGTCTTCCAGTTGTTTAAAGGGATATGTCAACAATAGCCTATCCTTCTTTGACCTGAGTGAGCTTGGTATAGGAAAATCTGGTTATTGCAGGTACTGGTTTATAAATTATAACTATCTTTTTTTCTTGCCTTCATCATTCCATCTCTTTCCTCTCCATGTTAATCAGCTCATTTAAACCGTCATTTTGGGGTTTTGGCAAATTAGGAACATTTGGGGCCTCCACACTTTGATCTCTGTTTTTTTAAAAAAAAAAATTTATTGTATTTTTTTTGTGGATTTTAGATACCGAGACTACAGAAGTCCCCCTTGGAGTTCCAAACCTTATGAGTTCACATTACAATATTGGCACATCCTTGCTGCTCGATTGGCCTTCATTATTGTGTTTGAGGTTAGTCACAAACTGATAACATAACTATAGGTATATGCTTTGCCTGCTGATATATTAGTTGCCTCTTTGAAGTAAGCTCTTTACTGACTTCCAAAACAGGACTTGAGTGTCCCAGTAGAAGGTTCATATACAATGAAATCACTCTAACAAGTATACAACAGCAATAGCTGAAAAAGGTAAGAAAGTAGGTTAGTAGGTGGGTATTTGTACCAGTAAAACTAGGATAAAAATCTACTTAAAGTTGAGCTGAAAACATAGTTTTGAGCCTCCTAATAACTAAATTTTAAAAGGAAAAGATGGATTTTATCATCTGATAAAATATTTCATATCTATTTATCAGGATGGAGAAACTTATTTCTTGAACAATCAACTCTAATTACACTTAATCATGTGTGTTAGTATAAGGGACATTGCACAACTTAGTCAATTATGCCTGAGAACACTTTTATAAAAATTGCATAGAGTTTTACTATCAGAGTCCTGCAATAATATTAGATTGTAGTTCCATGAAGAAATTTTGGAGAAGCTATGGAATTATTGCCTTGCTTTGCATAAAACAGCAAACAAGCTTGATATACTGAAGACCTTAGCACAGGAATATGTTATCTATTCTTTAAGGTACCATTAAGGTCTCTGGACAAACTTTGAAGGCCTCTGTTTCTTATGGCCAAAGTTATGAAGAGGAAAGATAGTGAGGAAAAAACTCCTAATCTGCTTTTCAATAGAAAATTTGACCTGCTTACTATGATCCACCATGCAATGCAGTTTCCTGGGACAGCTATAGCTACAAGCTCAGTTAAAAGAGCCTTGACTTCTTTCTTCCCACATAGCCTAGTGTCACAAAGTCCTTTAGGCAAATGGGTTCTTTTCCATAGATCACAATAACTCTATCAGTATCAGATTTCTTTTTTCTTTACGGAGAGACTGAAAGATTGACACTTCTTTATGGGAAAAGACAAAGGATGCATTTATAGTAATAGGAGCTAATATTTAAGTAGTGCTTATACACATTTAATCCTCATCCCAGCCTTTAAGAGTTACTGTTATTATCACTATTTCAGAGGTGATACACAGAGAATATAGGTGATTTACATAAGGTTACACAGCCATGTCAGGGTCGGCATAAGGTTCAGACCCAGGCAGTCACATTTAACATCTGTTCTTTTAACCACAGACCCATTACCTTTTGATTTATTCCTGATTTTTATATATTTTTATCAGTCTATTTTTAAAAATATTTGTATCATAGAATAATTATGTAACAAACATAAAAATTTTAAAGCAGTTGTAATGATAAAGAATTTAGTAGAGAAGTTCTGAAAAATTCAACTGCCAGAGGTTGAGTCTGATCCCAGCATCAACTCTAATTTGTAGGTTGTGTATTACCATCCTTCGGACATGGACTGTCCCTGGATGTGACCTTTCTCATCTGTGCATGACAATTCTTTGTTTCTTCCTAATACCTATGTGATATGAGGCAACAGTAGTATCCTCAATATAATTTTTTAGAATATTAATATTCTAAATGATATATACTGCGTTCTGATGATTGATTGTAAGGCAAATGCAACATTGTTCCTGATGTGTTTTATAATTGGCATGTCAGAATCTTTGAAAAGTGCACATTTTTTTCTTCAATTTGCAGCACCTCGTGTTTGGGATCAAGTCATTCATTGCATACCTGATTCCAGATGTACCAAAAAAACTTTATGATCGAATACGACGGGAGAAGTATTTAGTCCAAGAAATGATGTATGAAGCTGAGCTAGAGCATTTGCAACAACAACGGAGAAAAAGTGGTCATCCTGTTCACCATGAATGGCCTTAGTAGATGCCTTTTACCCAGTAGAGACAATACCGTTAGTGGGAATGACAGCAACTTCAAAGTCTAAGTGGGATCTAGGAGGAAAGCATTCCTGGCAAACCATATATATATAATAATCTATTTGGAAATACATCACAGCCTTTTCTTGGATTTAGAATATCCAACCTCCTGGGTGGGTGTAGAGGGGAGATGACTTATGACATTAAAAAAAAAAAAAATGGTTAGGTTGACATTGCAGGAAGCCAGAATGTAACTCATAGAAGAAGCCTTGGGGAGTTGTATGTTTGAAGACCTCCACCCTCCATCAGTTTTAACTTAATAAGAAGTGTGATGGTAAGGTTTCTAGTGACAGAGTTCCATGTAAATGTTCACAAGCCAGGCATGATTTCTAGTGTAGTTTTTATTCACATTCTAATCTGACTTTGGAACCTTAGGTTGAGTTAAGATACTCACAAGAAATAACTTAAATCAAGGATTGCCTTTGCTGCCAGAAATCCATGTCCCTTCAGTTTACTGGCTCATAAGAATTTCCCTTGTTCCTTGCTGAGATTATGGACCTGTACTACAGGGACCTTATGCTGCTCTACATTGACTATGCAGTTGAAGTGTTGCACATCAGTTTTAGTTGTCAAACCAAAAATCTGAGATTCTGGAAAGAATACCATTCATTAAAATATGAATGCAGTCTATTGCATTCTATTCAAATTTGTTTTATCACTGACAGAACCAGTTCCACTGGATTTTTTTAAATTAAATGCCAATGGAGCCACATGCTTCTAAAGTATGGGTGTTTATTCTCATATAATTTAGAACACTACTAATTCATATTTTACCATGGAAGGCTGTTTATAGTATACTTAATTTTCCCCTTGTTGAGTTATGACATCAACTCAGAATAATTTGAAATGTTGTAAATATTTTGGTTTTCCGTGTACTTCTGCATCTTGACAATATGATATGCAAGTTAGAGTTTATGCAGCTCTGAAACCAGTTCCACCGTTGTGACTTGTTTATTCAGGAAAACAGAAGCCAGATGCTTTTCAACTCTTTCGCTTTTACAACAATATGCACTCTTGGTCATGAGCTAATGAAAACGATGCATGAATATAGATTTATATTACTTGTAACACTGACACATATTTTTTGAATTTTACTTTTCTTTCATTACTCAAAGAAGTTTTCTGTTATTTTTTGTGTAGACTGATTTGGTTTATTTTTGTAAACTCCCTAGAAACAAAGGCAAATTAATGGTGAAAGATTTGCTTTTTTGTGGAGTTGCTATTTTGGTTTCCACTCTGTATCTTTGAGCGTGACTGTTCACAGATGGGTGAGGTGGGAAGGATGGGACATTGAACTACAGAACATCTGGTGAAGGCATAAGCTCTGGGGGCAGCAAGAGAAGAAAGAGAAGAGTTGAATTAAGGAAATATATGGTAGAAATCAAGACACTTTTCCTTGCAAAACAGTAAAAGCTAATTTCAGTTTTGCTCCTCTGACAATGAGGTGAGGAATAACATACATGTTTATGCATAGATGTGGGTATTATGATTATTATTTGTCCAATTAAACAAAACATAATTATCTCCAAAATTCATAAAAAGCAAATTAAACCCAATGGTAATAAAGCTACTTTATATGTATGCTAGGTTTTCTCTAGGAAGAAAATTACCAAGTTTCTCTTACTACAAAATAACTTTTATAATTCCAGCACTGAAAACAATTTTTTTTTTTACTTTTTCTTCCTTCTTTCCATGGAAAAGTTGATAGATTATAGTTGTTGATTGGTTGTTTCGTTGGTTTTGACAAAAATATTCACTTCCTGACTTGTCTTCTGATTCTGAGCAAGAGGAAGGACCTCATATTCTAAACATCTATCACATGCACTTGCCACATGGGACTCTTGCATTCAGAGTCCACAGAGGTTCTGTGTTCTGCTGCCTGGTTATCAGAGCAACTGACTTTACTGACAGTACAATGAAGTTTTAAACTCCTCCATTTTTGTAGCATCTGCATTTCCTCTTCTTTCTTAGTTAAATATGTACACATGCCTGAGAATAAATACTCTCTGTGCCTGTTGAAGACATAAATGTTCATCCAGTCCATAACCTGACATTTATGTCTTTTCCAAATTAGGGACACAAGAGCAAAGAATAATGATAGCTATGCCCTTGGGAATTCTTCTCTTTCTGAGTAATTTTTATATATCACCATCAAGATTTCAAATTATATTGATTGCTTTGAGAGAAAAATATGAAAATTAAAAAAGTATTTTAAATTACAAATTATTATACATTGATTTAGAAGATGCCTTCTCTGATATTTTTGAAAATGATGGAAAATTGGAGACACAATGAAAAGGTATCTGAAATGTTCCTCTTGTGAAACAGCACAGTAGAATCTAGCTATGCCTTCACCATGGTTGACAACAAAATATTGACAGCCCTTCACAGTCTGTTAGTTTTAAATCACTCTGCTTTAGTTGAAATGTTTTATATCGTGGTTTTCAAATGAATACAAATGATTTCTCAAAGATTTATATAGCACACACTCTTCTCAGGAATTCTGTATTACATGAATGCTGCTTATATATTTTCATATTCGAAATCGTTGTCTTTTGAAGCAAATTAATATATGCGTGCATGTAGTCAACCTTGATAAGTTGTTCAAAGCTGAAGTGCTTTCACAGTATAGTGTGTGGAAAATGGCCTGAGACTGTAACAGAAATAGTTTGTAATCGTCTGAGTCTGCGCATGCACTTTTATGTAAAATGCCCCTGAGTGACTGCATGAGGTACAACTTCCAAATGCTGCACATTCTTCTGAAACAACTCTTAGCACAACTTATTGTAGAATGGAATGGAAAAGAACCTTTTTCACTCAATAAATTATCATGTGTTATATTTTCCTATAATTTGCAAGTTAAATTTACTCCTGCCTGATTTTTAAATATCAAGTTGGGATTTGTTGTGTGTGTTTGGGGAGAAGGGATTGCTCATTCTTTAGCTCTATAGTTTCGGTTCTTACAAGCCCTTTATCACATGCTTACAAAAGTTTTGACTACTTGTCTTCTGATAAATTCATTGTCATCATCAAGGCATTTGCACATGAAAGTGCCATGGAGTATCATATTGATCCTAATAATGCTTTGTGCTAGAAACAGATGGGAGAGGAAGCTTGCTTAGTTCTTAGAAGGGTAATAATGCTTCTTTTTCACACTTGGACTGGCTCTACTAATTATCTTCAAAATCTCTTTAAGACAGGAATTTTAACACAGATATAGTTCATGTGGAGGAAGGAGGACATGTAAGGGCACCATGCCAACTGTCAAAAATAGGCTTACCAAATTGAGCATTTTTAAAAATTTACTTGCTGGTCAAAATTGAAAATCCAAATTGCCTGATGAGTTACTTACCTGATATGGCTGAATTGATTAATTGGTCTATTTGTGGCAGATAGTCATAGGCCCAGGTTCGGGGATGGGGTGTGGCGGTGTGTGTGTGTTCACTCACAGACATTGCTAGGTATATCTTTTGGTGTGTAAAACCAGTAAGCACTTCCTCTCTGTGAGATATGCCTAACTCAGGCCTACTATGGTCGTCGGATATTTCCACTCCATTGTCTCCCAAATCACAGTATTATAACGGGCTTTGGAAATAGTTGTAAGTTATATCCAGGGAACTAGTTAACATCTTATCACATTTTTGGTATTCTCAGGAGCTCAGAAAATAACCCTGGGAATGGCCTGAAAAACTCAGCTTCTGATGGAAGGGTGAGCATATCCATATAGATGTTTCTATTCAAAATGAAATGTGCCAATGATACATAGTCCAAAGGGAAGAGCATGCTAGCTAGGATTTGTGTATGTGCAATGGTGATAAGTTATCCATTGAATATGCCATCTGGGTTCATCTGAAAAATCACCTCCATGACGACATTCGATGGTTTTCTTTCTAGAGAACCCATATATTTTACAGGTACTGCATCTTAACCCCATCCACATTAAGGCATCTTTTTTCAAGAAAGTAAAATGAAATCACACAGTTCGGTAGAGAAAAGACTCGTACAATAGTTGGATCCAGATCCGATATCTTATACCATCAAATCTACTCTCGGGAAAAAGCTTATCCATCCAATCTTGCTGCTCTATGACTGTACCAATGTGTGTGCCCCAGTACAATTCTCCTGCCAGAACGCCTCTTGTTGCAGGCAGAGCTGACCCAAAGTGGGAGTCTGGAGGACACTAGATGGTGAGCTCTGTGGGTACTGCTTACACCTTTCCCTAGGAAGGAAAGGCTTGAGATTTTTAGCATACACTATATTGACATCTTCAGAATATGTATGTACATCACAATTCTCATTCTCTTTGTGGGGAAAGCAGTGTCTCGGCCTTTTGTTTTTTAGAAAGCACAGCTTTCCTAAATTACTAGTTGAAAAATAAAAATGGGATCCACTAAGACAGTTGTCATGGGGATGGTTAGCCCCATGGGGTAGTCAAGCTCCTTCAAAACCTTTACAATTATTTTGACAATGAACATGACACTCACTTCCAGGTGAGCACTTTAGACCAAATTTTAGATCTTTTCTAACAAGTAGTAGAGCAAACTTTTCCCATTGATTTTAACACAGTGTACATTTTTTATTATTTTTTCCTGAGAAGAGAGGGATTAGATGGTCAGAAAAATCTGGTGGCAAAGATAATTGTAGGAACAATATTTTGGGTATGATGGAGGGGACATAAGGGCTTTTCTACTGAAAAAAATAAGTATCTGATTTGCAGATTCTATTTCAGTATCTGCTGTACACACTCCCTGTCTTCTTTCTGTATAGTTTGTGTTATAACAGTCAAAGAAAATAAGTAGTTTTTTATTTGTTATCTATTTTAAGATTTATGAAGGTAAATATAATAGCTTAGAGTTTAGTGAAAACTCCAACTAAAATATAATGTGTAAATTTTTAATATTAAAGATGAAAATGCATCTAAAAACATAAACACTGTTTTCTTTCTAGGACGTGTGGCTCTCCGCCTCTATATTGCACTTTTCAAGTAGAAGAAATATTATAGGGGACATGGGGAAGGCCAGAAGAGACAGGGTGAATATCTCCAATTTTGTCGTCAATAGGAGAAATTATGTTGCAACAATGTATTCAGCCAGATGGTTATAAATACTGATTTTTATTCCTACATATCTATGAATATAAATATATAGATATTGATATGTAGATATAGGTGTCACAGGTGGGCACAGGTAACCGAGTTCTTGGTGATCATGGACAAGTTTATAGCAGAGAGACAGCAGATTTATTAAGCAATAGTATGCTCCACAGAACATGGGAGCGAGCCACTCTGAGTAGAGATTGACCTCAGGGGCTGGAGGGACTCTATTCTAATAGGGCAGATATTTCCTGGCTAGTTTTGGCAGGCTTTTATTATGCATGTACAAGCAGTTATAATACTTTTAAGCTACTGTACATATAGTTTCCCATGATTTTCCTTGACTGGCCACCAGGGAAGGGGGTCCCACAATGCTAATTTATTATAATGCTATTATAATGAAGCAGGGGTCATGTAGCATCTTCTGCACAGGTGCAGTCATGATTCACCATGATTCAGCACTTTTCCAGGAAGCAGGGGAAACTGGTCTTAGAACAGGATTTCTGTCTGATGTCCTTTGTCTTAACCCTGGGACTCCTCTGGAGTTTCCTCTTTCCTGAGGAACCGGTCTTAGAACAGGGTTTCTGTTCTTGTATTGATGTCCTTTGTCTTAGTCCTGGGGCGCCTCCAGAGTTTCCTCCTTCCTGACTCTCTCCTCCCTCATAGGTATATATTATTGTTAATCATTAAACACTCCTACCAAACTCTCATAAGAAATTTGAAAGTCAACTTAAAGGAGGCTTGTTTTCTCTGTTGAAATAAACTGAATCAATTTTTAAGTTTGTGTCTTCAGGTCAGTGTTCTTGAAAACAGTAAAAAAATAAGGTACATAAACCTTAGTAATGTCATTCCTAATCAGTCAATACCATCGCATGATTTCTCAGTTCTCCCCACATGCTGCCTGACTATATATTTTACTGTTACAAATATGCAATTTAGGAATTGCTCTTACACGGCAATTACTTACATTAAGACATTAAATCAATACACTACATGAAACTATTCTTAGCTTTTCAAAGCGTCAAAGCAGATTTCAAAATTGGTAGTAACTGAATGTCCCGAACAACTGTGTATACATTTGCTTGAACATTAAAAAAGTAAAACAAAATAGATATCTTGCTGTTTCTGGAAACTTCTGAGGACAAAAAGATCAAGGTAACCTATAAGGTAATTTCTGTTGATGTGCTTGTGTGTGTGCACAAATGCTTGTCCTAACCCTTCAGTACCCCTCAATATTACAGGCACTATTCAATACACTGAAAAAGAAGTCATGTTATCTACTATGTCAAATCTGATTTTGACATGTTTATTTGAATACTGGATTTTAGACCTGCTTAAGTCTATTAAGTTAATATAAAATATTTTAGAGTACATAAATATTTTGCATCTTACTCCTTACCCTGTGGAGAATGTTCACATTGATTATTTAAATGCATTTCAATCTTACTTTAAAATATATATAATTCATATAATTGTAGCTTAATTATACATCTGTGCTTATTTGGCACATTTTTGTTGTTGTTGTTTTGGGGGGATTTTTTGCCTAAAATTAACTACTTGTGTAAATTCACTTTACAAGCATTCCAGTGCTCTATGAAAAAGATACATAACATTTTAGAAATATAAAAATATCTTAAATTTCCTACTGATATGCATAAATAACATTATTAACTAACATTCTCTATCACAGGGCAGGATTATTTGTTATGGATCCTAATTTGAGAGTCACTGATGCATGGACACCCCAAGGAAGGACCTTGTTGTGATTAAGCAGCCCAATGTTTACAAGTTCAACTGTGTCTTCTGAAACAGCTGATATTTCAAATACAAAAAGTAAAGTATTAGAAGAGTGAGCTTATGTTTTTTGTTCACACAGGGGTTTGCAAATCTAGATCTAGTCAGGAGATTAGAATGGAGGAGGAAATAAAGCATTGACTCTTTCTAAGAATTAGAAATAACAAAACACATTAGGTGGTTTACTACCAATTATGGGTTAACTTGATTAATTTAAAATTTTCTATCATTTTAATGTCATTAGTAATTCATTTATAGATTAAGATATTTGAAAATGGATTATACTTCAAGGACACTAATGCTAGATAAAAGAAGTTAACTCTACATAAACCTAAATACCTTGCAATATTGAAATTGAGCACATGAGGTTTCTAAATACACAAATGTATATATAGAAAGCTAAAAATTCTGCAGTGCTTTAAAACAACTGATTTTTAAGAGAACAATTAAGGGAGACTCCTCTATTTTTTCTATTTATCAATCTGATCTTAGTAATAGTGTTTGATTAAGATTGTAATATCATAAAAATATTTCAGTAATATTCTTTTTGAAATACTGTTTGCAAGCCCTTTTGTCTGTGGTTTATTTTTCCCCTTAATAATAAAATAGTTTAACCCCATAAAGTTTCAAACTTATTAAATTTTTATTCAAGAGTATTATTTAAATTAAACAAAGGGAAAAACCCACACCCCTTCTACTGTTGTTTATAGAATTGCAGTTGCTTTTAACTGTGCACTGAGTCATGGACTTGGGTTAAGATGCTATCTACTTACCAAGGTTTACATTTTTAAATGTAATACTCAACCATAGATGTGAATATTTCATTTTTAGTAAT
The DNA here is from genome assembly GCF_987537825.1 of Furipterus horrens. Classification (NCBI taxonomy): domain Eukaryota; kingdom Metazoa; phylum Chordata; class Mammalia; order Chiroptera; family Furipteridae; genus Furipterus; species Furipterus horrens. Next base: position 26,902,114 of record NW_028327172.1, on the reverse strand, counting down.
AAACTTGTCTATCTTTATCACAGTATTTTTTTTCAAGAAATTATGACTCTCCAGAAAATCGCATTTTACTTAAACTTGGCATTAACAAGGCTACTGATTACAAATTTATGGCATTGCTTTAATGTATACCTTATGTTTAACTCATGATTTCTTATTCTCAAACTTCTTCAGTAATACATACACTATGCCAGTATCTTAAAAAACCTAAAGAGAAGCAGTGAACCAATTTAACTTAAAATGAATACATTAATGAATACCATTATCTTAACAAGTATTGAATGTTCCAGGCAAGCCAATCACAGCACTAGCTACTCTACATGATTTACCCCTGTAAATCCCCACAACAGACCTATTAAGTCGGGACAATTTTTGCTCCTCTTATTTTGTAAATAAACTAAAGTTTAAAAAGCCTTGCCCAAGCTTACTGAGATAATTTGTGTCAGAACTTAAGTCTGAAGCTAAGCTGCTTGACTCTTAATTCCTCACTTTAGTCAATAAGCTGTACCTTTCTCCAAATGGTGTCAGTCATCAAAACAGATTCATTCAGAATGAGTCCAAGAAGCACTGAGGTCATTCAATTCCATTTTTACCAATATTTGTAATTGTGTTTAAAACACAGAGACCGGCATTAAGTTTGGTATGTTTTAGGCCTTCCTAGGAACTCATCATCCATAGCCCCACTTATAGACGATATCCCTAGTCATTCTGTGGCAAAAAAAAAGAGCCACAAATTTAACCCACTTGCATGGCTTAGATTGACTTGGCTCTGGACAGATCTTACATCTGCACCAGTGGCTTTTACACAGCTCGGAGCTGACATTCTTAGGAGTGAGGATAAGAGAGGTGTGCTATGACTATCTAGCTGAATCTGTTGACTCTCTACTCCCTGGTTCCCCTTTGCTTTACTATACAACAGATGTGGATTCTATACATGGTGGAAGATGATTCTCCTGTGGATTCCCATCTCTTTCTACCCAAAGCCTTAGAGCTTTGTATGTTCATTCAATTAGAAAGAATGTCTGGGGTTTACATAATAATATGATAATATTGCTATCTTCCATTTGTAAGTCAACTTATTCTTTGATAACACTCCAGGTATGAAAATCTGTGACTGAAAAGAGAGGATCCTAAAAAAAATTATGGGTAAGTATTAACCTAGTACTTTCCAGTATGACCTAAAAGGGACTGAAATACCTGTATGATAACTTGTGAGCAAAAATTTGTGAGAGAATATGTGAATAAAATGAAAGACCATATGGTACATTTTGGTTTTGTGCAATTTCAAGTGAAAGTTCAAAATCTTGAAATATATTCCAAGTATACATGCCAATGAAGTTTAAGCCCAGATTTCAACATTCACCTAATTTTTTAAGTTAAAATTTATAGGAATGTCCTAACTACTAAGCCATTGGAAAATAACTGCAATTCTTAATTTGCAAATCTTTAGATCAACACTTCCACTAACTTGCTGAACCTCAAAATGTTTCTAGAAATTTTGTTCCTTCTCGATTTCAAATATTTTTTCAAACATACCCCCTTTTTTCTTCCTTTAGACTTTTCAAATGTATTTTTCCTCATCTCTTTAATAAACCACTTCCCAGTTCTCTCTTTCTCTCCTCTTCCCCTTTCCTATTTGAGAGAAGACAAGCATTAAGCCATTATTTATAAATGCCAGTTGTCCTTTTTTGTAATTCTTTTATTGATTTTCTCCCTCTTTCTATCTCCCTATTTCATAATTATTTTAAGGTTTCTTTCATGTGGGTAACTTTAGACAACACAGCTTTGGGGAGTCCTTATCCTTGCCTATTTGGAGAATTTCTTCTTACTTTGCTGACATACTGTTTCTAGGCCTCTTGATCTTACCTGGCCACCAAAAAAAAAAAAAAAAAAAAAAAAAAAAAAAAAAAAATATCTGACACCTGCCTTAATACACCTGTCTTTCCTCTGATCTAACCCCTGTGGCACTGGTTCTATTCTTTACCTTTATTAATTTCATTTATTTATTTTTTTTTTGCTTCTTCCAGATAATTTTCACTGTCCCAATCTGAACTAAAGTCCCTTCTTACTGCAGAACTTAAAAATTATATACTAAAGTTCAACTAATAAAATCTACTATCTTAGCACATTGAGCTTGCACATATGAGCTGAATGAGCAGAATATAAAAATCCTGTGGACAAGATATTTTGCATCAAAGAAAAATTCATGGCTGGTAAAATCTCCAGTAGGCTGGTAAACTATTTGCAAGGTCCTTTTACACAACACTGTCTTAACAACTTCCTGTAGGATATTCCTTTCTTCTTTATACATCTCCGGAGAAAGACGACATACTTCTTGTTGAGCACAGAATCAATTTTTCATTGTAAGGTGATTAAAAAAGAGAGAGAAAGAAAAGGAAATACTACACTGGATGCTCAAAAGGAGAAAAGTACTTAATTATAATTGTTTTCACTAACCAGGAATTCCAGTCTCTCCTGTGCTGAACACAATTATTTTAAAGGCCTGGTCAGAACAGCTGAAGTAGCAGGAATGCCTGGAAGAGGACATAAACATGTGTGTGAGGCAAGGGGTATTAATAACAGCTGTGTGTTCCACCTGAAGCTTCAGGATGGGGAGGATGTAAAATGTGTCTACATATATGTGAGGTATGGTGATTGGGGTAGATGTCATTTTCTTGTTCAATCAGCAGATACAGAAGCATTTACTATGCGTATCCCTGTCCTCGTTCTGCCTCTGAACTCCAAGGTATTTGATGTTTAAAAACTGCCAAGAAAGGGAAGTTTAAAATGACACAAAGCAAAGCAAATCAAAGAGAATAATTCCTTGTACAATGATGAAATCCAGTCTTAATTTATTCAAGAAGAAAGTTGCCAGGGCACATAAGACTTGGCTGTTCTTTTTTTCTCACTTGAAAGTTTGGGTCTTCCAAAGAATATCCTGGGGAACAGTCATTTTATTTGTAGACATAAATAAGTATAAATAGGCATTAGAGATTCTCTTCTTCTAACAGTAGCAACTACACAAGACTACTAACCAATAGCCAAGAAGTATGTGGACTATGTAGATCTGTGTGTGTGTGTGTGTGTGTGTGTGTGCATGTGCATGTGCACGTGAACATGTTGCCTTAGAAATGGGTAATCTTCTCAAATGCCACATTGTCATAGCTTTTGTCCTTGGGATCATAACCGGAAATGTGGACCAGGCTTTCTTGCCTGAGTCCATTCTGTAAGACAGGGTCAGTTCTTTGTTTCCAGGTACTGTCATTCTCAAGGTTCTCCTGAGGAAAATAGAAAGACACATATTAGTGAAATAGTCTCACTATACTCTAAAACATATTAAAGGACTCTTATTTAGGCCTTCCCCTCCAAAAAAATGCTATATAAATATGAAAGCAGCACAAATAACTGACACAGGGTGCTTTCTAATTGATAACGTTGATGCCTCAATCCATGTAGGTAATAAAAACAAAAAGAATAACTTAGTGAGCATTTATAATATATCATGTGTTGTGAGAATATATATATATATATACACACACATATGCATTTATTATTTAGTAGAGCAAACCTGTGACATGGTGGTGTTATCTCCTGAGGAAAGACAACCCGTGTCTCAGATGGTGATGGGTCACAGAGCCCAATAATGACATGTTAAGTGTCCCTTCCACTCTCTACTCAGCCTTGAGAACAGAAGCTGCCTGCATCAACAGGATTTATCATTTATTTCAAGAAAATCTTGCCCAGTAAGATAAATATGTAAACTAATATATGACTTGATTCTTTCCTTCTAGAACTTACTCAAAATCCATTTATCCAAACAATATAGTGATCAACCGGCTGCCTCCTCAGCAAAATGAAACTGCCTTCCCATTCTGAGCTCCTGTCAAGATGGCGCTTGCCTCACTGTGGTAGCGATTACATGCAACTTTACTTCATATACATGTTATTATGGTGTTTTGGGGAGAATGGGAACAATTGACAAGTTAGGGTGATGTGATAAGGATGAGGAGTTGTTCTCCTAGAGTATTAAAAGAATGAAATGTCCGTGACCAAAAGAATGATAATAAGCCCTAATCAAAAAAAAAAAAAAAAAAAAAAGAAGAAGAGAAGGAAAGAAAACCCAGACCTGCCATTAGTTGTGCTGATTGGACAGACACGCCCAGGTAAGACCAGCTGCAAACATAAGAGAAAACATTGCCTCTCCCAAGGTTCTGCAGTTGTCAAACACCATAACAACTCTGAGTGACTGGTGCTCTTTAGCCAACGTTGCTCCAACTTTATTTTCATTCTTGCTTACCTTCCACCCCTCTCAGAATCCTTCATCAGGAACCCAAACCCAGAATACCTGCCAAGCTTCTCTTTTGTTGAGGATAGCATTCCCTGGTACCACTGCACTGCCCCTCCTACCCCATCAAGCTACAGCAAGTCAGTAAGTCTAATGTGGTCTGACCACAGGCTGTGATCTTTGGAAGAGGTGACCCTAATACTTGGACAGTGTCTCTAGCTCCACCTGGCCTAAGCACTGTTCTCACTGGAATAAGGAGAATAGGAGTCGGGGTGGGGCTAAGTTATGTGTATGCTGCATAAGAAGTTCCCCCAGTAAATCTTATTTTATATTTATACCCCCATGGAACTAGAGATGCCTGTGTCCAGGTTGTACTGCATTATCCCCTTACCCCTCCCAGTAAAAACTGAAGTTGGGAGGCGTTAAGTAACTTACCCAAGGAGAGTAAGAGATGCAATAAGGGTTAAACCCAGGGCTGACTGCAAAGCTCATGCCCTTCACCATTATATGAGACTGTGCCCCTATTCTATTCCTTTTCTAATATTCATTTTCATATCATTTTCTAAAATTCACCCTCAGAGGGGTTAAATAAAATTTTGGAAATCGATCACATGCAAAGACTACAATGTAACCCAAAGACACATTTAGCTACGACTGAGTTACTTGCTTAAAGCTCATTAGGGGAGGGTAACTGAGGTTGAAACAAAGGTTCTTTGAGTTCTAATCTTCTCTGCTTTCCCGCCCTACATCCACCCTTGCAAAGAGTTGAAATGGGCAAAAGGAAATCTCTTTGAGCCAAGAAGTGTTTCTTAGCAGCTCAAACGCCAGCTCACCTGCTCTGTCCCGCTGTCATGCTGCACTCCACACCAGCACAGAGTTTTATATTTTTTAGACCAAAAGCAAAACAAATTGCACACCGGTCTAATTAGCATCGGCTGAATATCCTTGCTGCTTTGAGGACCTGTTAATGAAAGAACAGATGGCTTAGAGGGCTGTCCACTTCCAGAACTTCCTTAAATTTAAACATTGTCAACTTGAGAAGCAGGTCACCTCTTAGTCTAAGGGCTGTTTTTAAACAGGCCTGACTGGTTAATAGACGGAAATTAGTAACTGCTCAAAGGGGTGGGAGCTAGTTTTTAAACATCCACAAGGTGTCAGGTGAGGCAAACGCATGGCTTAAACAGAGAAAAACATTTATTTTAAAATACGTTATAATGGAAAACTCTACTAGTACCCTTTAACAGACGTGATAGCAGGAATTATACAATTTTTTTTCCTTTAGGAAAGCTCTCAGTTTTCAAGTAAATTAGATCTATTAAAGGGAATTGGAGTTAATATTTGTAAAAGTAAAAAGGTTATTTTTACTGTTTCTTCTTCTTTCCACCCCCAGCATTCTGAGCAAATAGTACCCTCTTGTTTGCTCCAGTTACTCTAGATGTTCCTGGCATTTCCTTTCCCATCGTTAAAACCTACCTGTTTAATGTCCCATCCTTCAAATCCTACAACAGAACAAGAGTCTGGCCAGCAAAGCCTACAATCTTTAATGTCCAGCCCTCAGCATAAAAAGTTCGCTGACCTTTGTGTTAGATCTTTGATCTTGTCAGAGAAATTTCCTGGATTGCATTCAAAATTGTTGGGAATGATATACATAATAAATGCTTTGGGCTTTGCTGGCCAGAGGGTCTTTTTTTGCAACTACTCAACTCTCCTTTGTAGAATGAAATCAGCCAGAAGCAATAATAAACAAATGGGCATGACTGTGTTGCTGTAAAAATTTTGTATAAAGACAAGTAGTAGGTGAGATTTGTTCTTAGTCTGCTGACTCCTGACCCAAGAGATAAACTTAATGAATTGATAATTAAAGTTTTTATATCTGAGTCCTGCACCTGTATGATAAATGAGGAATAAAAATTGGCAAGATTCAGATAAATACAAATTGTTCCCCAATGAAAAACAGAATAGAATAAATTTATACACTGTATTCTCATAGTGGGATGTTCTGGCCATTCAATAAACTAACAAGGATCTTTTTTCTTGACTTATGAAATGGTATTTTCATTTTACATAATTAAAGGTATAAAGGAAAATAGCTTTTAGCTGCCCAGTATAATTTTTTACAAGTAATAATAAAGACTTCGAAGTGTATCTTGGGCCAAGATCGCCCTTTAACAATTGATGCAGAGAAGAATTAATGATATAAATTGTCAGGAGGTATTAATCAAAATAGATATAGTTCTGTCTGCCAACATGTATGAGTAACATGAATAGCATATCTTCAAAGTGCTAGATTATCCAGAAGAAACAGAACTAAAATGATTAATACCAAGCAAGACAAACAGCAGGACCAAGATAAAATATGACACAAAATGAGCAGACCCACACAAGGCCTCTGGTCCTCCCTGCTGACTCTAAAATATTTTAAGTCATTTTTTAAATAATTGATTATTACAGAAAGTTTGTGAAGACCTCTTAGGCCAGAACTGAAGGTACCAAGTTAGCAGTAGGATCTCCTTTGAAAGACAGGCACCATGAGGCAACAATATCTGATGCCAAGGGTAAATACTTTTTCCAAGGATTTGGTGGAATGGCATAATTACATTCTCATAAAGTGTTCCCTTTTGGTCTTAAGGATATTTTACTAGTATTTGGGACATTTGTAGAAAAAGGAAACACAAGGATTAATACCAGGACAATTGTTCATATTCAAGATGGCAAAGAATTTTCAACCCAAATATAATGTGAGTGCTGCAACATCAACACAAGAACATATGAATTTTGAGGTGCATTTGGAAAATATCTAGACTAGTCAGCCACAGGGTTGAGTGTGCACACATTTTCTGCTTTGGAAGCAGGCAGCTAAAACTTTGGTTGTCTTCTAAAGCTGTCTGACTACTTGACTTATAAGTCTAGGTGTATCCTACCAGCATCAAGAGGGGACTGAGGCAGAATCTAAACATGATAAATAAAACAAAATCTCATCTGAGTCTATTTACATAAAGAAAGATATTGGGAGTTTTACCACATGAATGCCTGGGATTACAAAATTTATACTATATATCTTATCATACCCACAACTGGCTTAAATTTAAGAGACTAGCTGGTGATATCATGCCCAGGGTAAAAAGTCACTAGAGCTTGCACATAGTATTTCAAGTACACAATCACCAAAATTACTGCCAGTTAGATTATGTGTTGAGTAGGAATCTTGACTTCCCATTGCCTACAGTTATATAATGGTAGTGGGAAAAATACAATACCTTAATAATAATTTATTCAGCTAAAATACTCATATGTATTCCAAAGAGGCAGAGTAGCAAAATTACAGTGGGCCTATGTCACCTCACTCTCCTCCACCAATTCCTCATGGACTTTGGCGTAAAGAAGACATTAAACCACGAGAGGGACAGTGGCTCAAAGTACGAATAGTAAACACTGGTACCAAAAATGGCTGACAGTGAAGCTGCTCACTGTAGAGACCTCATGACCCAGGAGGAGTGACCTCCAAAAGACAACATATCCAAAAGCAGCGGTACGACTCTCCTCTGCTTATATAGCCAATTAGTAAAGGCTAACCCATGAGACAGTAAGGTGGTCACAATAAAAACTCTGTTTCTCACTGAGATGAAGGGGTAAAGAATCACTTTTAATATTTGACCTTCCTTACTCATTGCTATATTGCAAAGGATTTCTCATACTCAGGCTTCCGAAGGCCATGTGTCAAAACATTGTTTTCATATGTGGAGGCTATTTAAAAACATGTGTTATATATTATGAATCATATATGTTATATATATTAATCATATATGAATCTTAGGAGTGAAATATATATGATTAATAATATATATAAAGAGGGATGATTTTGCAAGTCAGTTTGGAGAATTGATGTATCTCTCTGGAAAGAAGTTTTTTGTGGTGGACCCAAAATCACACCAGTGGATCAGCCATTAGTCCACCAGTGCATGGAACTAGCCCATGTCTTTCTTGGCCCCACAGAGAAGATCCGTGTACCCAACCTGTGATGAAGCTGATGATTATTCCAGCAGCAATGCATCCCAGGCATCCTGCTGCACTGTAGTACAGGTAGGAGAGTGAATACCAGGTGTCAGCTATTGCAGGTCTGTGGAGGACAACAGCATATGTCACCAGTTCTGTGGCTTCTCAAGTTACAATTCACAGGGACTTCAAGGACTGCTGAGGGCCTGGCATCTCTTAAAACCCCAAAGCTTAACTTTTTGCCCTTTGATTATTTTTTGAAGACTAAAAGATAAACTAGCTCTGCTTTGTGTTCCATTCTGTCCCATCCATCCCCAAATTACAAATATTGCTACTGAGTTACAATTGGAATGAGGATCATGCTTTCCATTTCTTTTGTATTATTTATTCTTCAGACACTTATTAAGCTCATATTTAGTCCCAGAAATTATGACAGATATTGAAGATTTAAAAAGCCACCCTGACTGGTGTAGCTCAGTGAGTTGGGCGTTGTCCCACAAACCCAAAGGTCACTGGTTCCTTTCTCAGTCAGGGCACATGCCTGGGCTGTGGGTTCAGCCCTTGTTTGGGCAATTGATCCATGTTTCCCTTGCACATGGATGTTTTTCTCCCTTTCTCCTTCCCTTTCCCTCTCTCTAAAAATAATAAATAGAATCTTAAAAAGAGAGAGAGAGAGAGAGAGAGTAAGCCCTAAGGTCTACAGATAAGAGCTAACGATCATAAAATGGAGTGCCAATGTCTTGGCGAGAGGAAAAGAGAAGGATTCTGGGAGTATTAGAAAGGGTATCAAAACCAGGCTGATGTATGAAATTATACCTTAGTTCATTTTTAAAGAATGATTAATAGTTAGTTAAGCAAAGAAAAGAGGAAAGAAGAAACAACACAATAGACTTGGGAACTATAAACAGGTTGATATTATATGTCCATGAGATTTGTGGAGAGGAATAACTCTAAACTAATGAAACTCAGAGACAAATGAAAGCAAGAAAATGAAGTGCTCATACATTATATGGAAAGGACCACCTACTCAGGAATATAATTAGACATGAGAATGCCTATAGATTAGAGTCAAGTACAGTGCTCCTGACTCTCTCTCCTCCACTCCCTCATCCTCTATAGATAGATAGATAGAATTTAATAACATAAATATAATTGTATATATAGATATAAATTTAATATAATTTAAAATTATATATATACAATTTAGTTTTACTCAGTCCTCTCAAAATCTCAATAAAGTACTTAGTCCCTTCCCTAAGGGCTGTAAGAATTCAAGAAGTGATAAGTAACTAACTTGTGCAAAGACAAAGCATGAATAAATCGTGAAACCAAAATCCAAACCCAGGTATTTCCTTTTTTAAAAAAATATTTTATTTATTTATTTTTACAGAGGACAGGAGGGAGAAAGAGAGGGAGCAAAACAGCAATGTATGGTTGCCTCTTACACATTCTCAACTGGGGACCTGGCCCACAACCCAGACCTGTGCTCTGACTGGGAAACAAACCAGCAACCCTTTGGTTTGCAAGCCGGTGCTCAATCCACTGAGACCCACCAGCCAGGGCTCAGACCCAGGTATTTCTGATTTCAAAGGCTATGCTCTTCTCCCTGCATCCCATTACCTCTTGTATTTTAGTATCTTAAATTATTTATCCCAGCCCAAAATAGAAAGGAAAACTCTGTTAAGGGCTCTACAGTTTGAGGTAGAAACGGTAAGTTCACAGCAATGCTCTTTTCATGGTAAATCACAATCACTCTCCCTGTTGCTCACAAACATTCTACTCAGAGCCTTTACTCCTTTAAAAACACTATGATCCTCATACGCTATTTCCAAACTTTTCACTCTGTTATCTGTTTTGCACTCACACCTCCAACTAATCCTTCTGCCACGTTGATTCTTCCACACCAGAGTGCAGAGGAAGGGATCCCTACAGAACTCTGGAGCCCTGCATCAGACTCCACAATGCTGGGTGCTGCCCACAGGGTGTCTCACAGGAAAGTAGTATCTGTGTTGTCTGACCGATTGCTAAAGAGTGCATCTCCCTCTAACCTGGTGACCCACTCTCTGGGACTTACCACCGTCTTTAGAGTCCCCATACCTGCTGGATAGCACTGGAGGCACTAACTCCGTCACATTTGATGGGACACACTGGTTTGTCGATAAAGGCAAGGGCCATGTCTTCGAGGCTGGTGCAGGATAAACAAAGGCCCCAATGGCCACCCAGAATGCCAAGGTGATCCCAGTCAGAAGGCCTCCGAGTGCACCCTTGATGAAGGAAAGGAAAGGTTAATGGGAGGTCTGACAGAGCCATCAAAGGCATGACGAGGTGAGGAGGGAGTACTGTGCCTCAGAGACTCTGGTTTGCCGCCCCAAATCTTAGCCACCCATTCTGGAAACTGCCTTCCTTCCAACTCCCACAATGCTGCTTTATTTAGAAATAATTTGTTCCTTAAATGAAAACACTAGATAATTTCATAGTGATCATTATATTTAGATTTCTAGCAGGAACCATCCTCCAGCCCCCAATTTAGTCTCTTTCTCCATCACCACTTAAAAAACTGTTGAAACCTCAGTTCCCAAAATCAGAGTCTCAGAACTTTAGGAAAACCTCAGATAATGGACACAGGATGGTCAGTTTTCATTGACATTTATTATAAGCTCTAAAACAGAAACTCTACTCCCCTATGCTTTCCCGAGTGATTCTGACAGAGTCTCTGACTCCCAAGCTTGCTTGGAGTGTTGAGTCTAAATTCTATGTGTGTATTTACTAGCCCTTTCATTTAAAAGTTATATTTCTTGATAAATAGGGAAGAGTCACTTCTTCTACAAAGGAGACAGAACAGTCTAGCAGAGATCAGCACCACTGGAAAACAAAATCTGGATGCTCCTGAATAGCTGAGCCTTCTCTGCAAGAGAAAACAACATGCCGGTGTCTTTGTTCATTCAGAATAAAGGTTCTCCAGTAACAGCACTGGAATGTTCTGTTTGTTATTCCTTGGGGAAACTAAAACAATGGATGCAATTTGAATAGTTGTAGCTTGATCTAGACTAGAAGTCTGCAAGCATCCATTGTAAACAGCCAGCTAATAAACACGTTAGGCCTTGTAAGCCACACAAGGGCAGTCACAGCCACTCAGTCCTGCCACTGTCGCACAAAAACACCCACAGACACTATGTAAACAAAGAGGAGTGACTGTGTTCCAGTAAAATCCATGGGCATCAAAATGTGAATTTTTAATAATCGTGTCATAAACCATTATTTTTCTTTTCATTCTTCCCAGAAGTTTAGAAATGTCAAATCTATGGAGAGAAACCACTGTTCTGTTCTGTTCTGTTTTGCTTTGTTTTGTTTTTTGACAAATACAAATGGCTTTTCCATGGAAGAGTAAGAGTTGAGAAAGGAAACAAAAGTGCAGGATCCTTACCTTCCAGTTCACAAAAGGAAACACGATGCCCAGCGTGAACAAGCCCAGCATCGGCCCCCCACACATGCCGTGGATGCTGAGCGCAGCCTGCGGAGGAAGGCAAATCAGAATCATGACTCCATGACCCACCTAGGACTACCTCTTTCTTGGACTTGGGATAAAATTCTGTCTTAGCCCTGACTTTGGCACTCATAAAACATGGGCTTTCTGAAAGTCATTTTTCCCTCCTGGACTCAATGACAAACATTGGGTTAAAAAATAGAAATACATACAAACGTGTGTGTGTGTGTGTGTGTGTGTGTACATGCACAGGTAACTTGGATTTGTAAAGGTAGTTTTCCTTCAAGCTGGAACTCAATGATTTGTTTATACTTTCTATCTTATCAGAAAGTCGTTATACAATGTAACATATAAATACACCTATAACATATTCTATATCTCATATAGTTAATCAGCTGTTTGAGCAATTGTATTATTTTGATAGGAATCGTCTGTTTTTTAATATTATATTTTTTTTATTTTTATGTTTTAGTTCCAATTATTTACCCCTTCATCCCCTCCACCCAGCCCACTCCACCACTTCCATAGTCAATCCCCAGCCCATTGTCCATGTCCATGGGTCCTTCATATATGTTCCTTGACTAATCCCTTCTCTTTCTTTCAAATAGTCATTGTCTGTTACTTCCCCTTTGACATCTCATGCAGAACAACTAGAGGATGTTGAAGCATTGAGGTACAGTGAGAGATCATAGGACACTCATATCCCTTATCTCACTTTTATGGCTCACTTATGGAAATGAAACTTGACAAATGCATTTTCGCATCTTTTAGCCTCTAAACTGTTGACCCCAGTGAACTGGCAAGGGGTTTTCACTGAACTAATTTGCTGTCAACCTATAGCCTTGTTCCATGGCCTTCTTGAACATACAGGCACAGTTGTATGGGCAAGTGAATGTGTGCACACACACACACACATGCATGCGCGCGCACACACACACACACGCAGCTACTCTGTAATCAGCTCTATCTCATTCCATTAATGCAACTACCGTGTTCTTACACCAAGGGGCTCAGATGGTGATGCTCTATAGATCTTATATATACAGCATCTCGTGTTTTTCAGGCATCCACTATATGCCAGATAGTAAAGGAGAGCTACTCAGGCACTCTAAATAGATTACCTCATTGGATTCTTACTATTACCCTTATAGGAGGTAAAACTAACTGAAGTTTATAGGTGAGAAAATTGGACTGAGAGAAAACATAGTAAAAAAGAGGCATATCCCATCTAGAAAGTGGCTGAGGTGAGATTTAAGAGTTTTAAGCCATTTTGTGTGGCTGTAAAACCCACATTTTCTCTTCAAAAAACAGCGTATTAAAAAAAAAAAAAAGTCAAGAGCACAGATCACCACAAGGGCCTTCTTTTTTTGCTTAAGGGAAGCGTTCTTGAAAGAGTCTATCAGTAATAGAACATTTAAATTCTAATGTTGGCCCTGCTTCAAGAAAGTATGATTTGGTGAAACTTCTGTTATTAATTCAAGTTCATTCTACTTCAAGAGAGACGTCTTTTCTACAAACAACAAAGAGATATGACCACGGAGCCTTCAAGTCCCTCCACCTGTATTCTAAGTTTTTCTGTCCAGAAACATGAGCTGTAAGGTCATGTTATGGTTGTTTTTCCAGGTTATTTTTTTAGAGAACTCAATGCCACAAATAAATCTTTGACAAGATGGAGACTGATAAGATTAAAGTCGATACTTTCCCCCAACATAGATACTTAATTTAATATTCTTGACACTTCTGCTGATTGATAGCATTAATTGATAATGGTTGTGGCTGCTGAATTTGGAAGATAATGTACCAGGTATGGTATGGGAGAGTCAAGAAGCTAGAAAGGTGCTTATCACTCCCAGTAGGGGAAAAATTAAAATTCTCTTTCAAAGTGATTACCTTCAGGTAAAAAAGAGTCTTATGTGATAGAAAGACAAAAAAGCCTAACCAAGTCAATGATTACTATCCACTCACAGTTATTATTTTTTGTTGTTGTTGTTGTTTAAGTAACATTTATGGAAAATCTATGCCTTGCCGAGAAAATCTAAAGGATCTTCAAGTTATACAAAGATAAAGGGAAATTGAAAGGCTAAAATAGAATCCGAAGATTTTCTTTTCTTATGTGGCTTTGTGAGTTAGACAGTTTGTAAAGGGAAGAGGCGCTGTACCTCAGACAACTTGGGTCATAAACCTGGTTCAGCCACTAATTAGCTGTGGGAAGTTGAGCAGGATATTTTCACTCTTTTCTGTAATTACCTAAAAAATGAAGATGGCAAAACAGACGATCCTTGAGGCTCCTTTTAGTGCTGGCATTTTATGAAACTGAGAGTCCAACATGTGGGAGGCAGCTCAGGCCGGATAATAGGTAGATAATAGATGAGTTATGCCCCAGCTCCACCATTCTAATTATGCGACTTTGAGACCATTACTTCACCTCTCTATGTTTTAGTTTCTTCATCAGTAACGTTAGTATATTAATCATACTACCTCCTAGAGAAGTGATAAAGATTAAATGAGGTAATACATTTGAGACTGTACCTAGAATATAATAAGCATTTAATAAGTATCAACTGCTTTTATTGTTTTTACTCTCATGATTATCATTCCTACTTTTACTTTAGTATCATAAATTCTCAGATCTGAATTTCAAAAGAGTTTCTAATTGTATTACAGTGTACCTGGTCGCTGAGTCCCATTATTCGTTTTTTTATACTTCCCTCTTCTGAAAGCAATTTTCATTGAAGTTTTATCTGCATATCTAATTTGGACCTGCCATCAGAGAATGGCTTGAAGGAACAGGCAAAACATTAGAAAAAAAAGTGGGTAAAATGTTGCTTATGACGTCAAATGCATCTTTTTCTTCTTTCATTACCTGTATGATGCTCCCCATGAGGGACGCAGCCACAGCCATGGAGGTACATATCACGCCAAATAAGATGCCTAAAAGAAAAACACCTCATTACCATCCCCCAAGCTGGCTCCTACCCAGGACTCCCTCCAATGCAAGCCCTATCCGAAGGGATGTCAATGAGAACTGTCCTCCCTACTCAGAGATCCCAAGCCTCAAGAGGAGCATTTAGGAGATTTTTCTCCCCTAGGACATGCTTTCCCAGGTCAAGCAGAATGAGCTGGAATCTAGTGTCAAGTAGTTTTCTATCCAAGACTCAAGAAGAGAGCTCTCGGATGAAAACAACATGAAACTGTGGAAAGGCACTCAGTGAGGCTGATCCAGACTAAATCAGAGAAACTAATTCCGCATTGACCAACCACCAGTCACCTGAAGAAGTTATCAGCCTCTGGGATTTGGGTAGTTTTGCAGCTTGAAAATCACTAAGTATCTGCACATTTTACTTCACAGGTTTTACAAATCTGAAGTTTTTCTGAACTTTTCCCTGAGTGCTTTATTGATACTATCTTTATGGCCCTTAGTATATCACATAATGGATTATTTGTCTCTGCATCTGTTGGAGAACCATAAGGCCATCAGGGTGCCATGCTCTGAAGCACCTTGCACGGCACTTCTAGTATCTAGTCCCACAGGGTCCGCAGAATGCATCAGCATACACATCTTAGTCATCTTTTAAAGATAATGTCTCTTTTTAAGTCATCATCTTTTTAAAAAATAATTGTTTTAGTACATCTTTGTTCAAAAGTCACCTTAAAAGTATACTTCATAAGCATTATAATGCATAAACTAAATAAGTGAGAGAGAGAGAGACAAAGGGTTGGGGATAGACAGAAACACAGCGACAGAAACAGAGAGAAAATAGTTTTGCTCATTCTCTTTGAAATTCCCTCCCAGCTAAATATCTAGATCAGTTCCCAATGACACGTAATTCAATTTTATTGAATATTGGCTATATGTCAGGCAGTTTACTTGATGCCAGTACTATAAAGTCAAAACTTGATTTCTGCTCCAAAGATCTCACATTCTAAAAAGCAACCACATATATAAAATTAGTATGTCTAGCAGTGCCTGATACATAGCAAGTGCTATGTGTCTTTCCATTATTATTATCTTTTTATTATTTTATGTCAAGTTTAGTACATGATAGTTATGATACTTATTAGCAGTAAGTCACTCAAAATTAAATCAAGTAAGCAGCTTTTTTGCTGTATTTTCCAACTTGTCAATAAGACACAGAAAAAGTAATGGGGGAAAAAATTGGGACAACTGTAATAGAAAAACAATAAATAACTAATTTAAAAAAAAACAGAACAAAAAGGAAACTCACAACACTAAAAACCAACTTTGATCAATGAACACATTTCAGAATTTTAAGTATGTTCCTACTGTCTTTAAAGATGATAGCTTAGATTGCAGAAAACAGCGCTTGCCCTGATTCTGTATTGCTTTATGAATGAGGTCAACTTCATCTTCCTGAAGAAAAGAACAGAAGACATGTTTTCTCTTTACTACCAATTACCCTTTTTCTGCACCAACAATTACAGGTTCAAGTGAAACGACTGGCAGCCCTCTCTCAAATCAAGGGGTCTACAATTTTTAGCTGAGTGGAGGATTGATTCAGCCTCCCTCCCCCACAGAAATTTATATTCCCACCATATTACAATCAATAGCACCTGCAAAGCAGAAAGTTTAGGAAAAATTGGAGAGGGGGTCCCATAGAGAGAACTGGAGTATATGCCCCCACAGAAAAAGCAGTGAATGTGAGAGGGAAAAAAAAGCCCCGCAGGTGCAGCAAACGCTGTGGATTGTCCCAGTGCTACATCCGCTCAGAGTATCAGGCAATAATCTATGGGCATAAAAGAAACTTGTAACTCAATCCAGCATATTCATAAATATTTGCTAGATTAGGAATTGTGCTTGGAGCAATGTCCATCCACTTGCTATTGGTTCTCTCTCATTATGCAAGATAGTAAATAGATCCAGGCAATTTAACTAACCAGTTGACAAACACGTGTTCAATGTTCCTTTCCTCATTCAAGCATAAGTAAAAAGAAACAAATTGCATGAAATTCATGGCAAATGCTGTCAAGCAAAGGAATAAGTTTATTAACCTAAATGCTCAGATAAAAGGTATGTTTTCTGGAAATAATTTACCTTAAGGACCAGAAAAGA
This sequence comes from Furipterus horrens, assembly GCF_987537825.1. Lineage (NCBI taxonomy): Eukaryota > Metazoa > Chordata > Mammalia > Chiroptera > Furipteridae > Furipterus > Furipterus horrens. Next base: position 26,885,284 of record NW_028327172.1, on the reverse strand, counting down.
AAAAATATTAAGATATTGTTTGTCAGCCTTTACATGATGTAAAAACATATAATCTCAGTGAAGCAAACAAGAGAAAGGCTAAGAGAAAACAAATGAAGTGAAAAAACAAGACGGGGTATACCACCAACATGTTTAGGTGAAAATGGATCCAGATGTGATAAGGAAAGACTTCAAGAAAATAAAAACTATGATAGTTGACCAAGCAACTCCACTCCTAGGTACTTACTAAAAAATTAAATAAATAATAAAATATAAAATAAAATAAAAAATAGACTGTATAAAACTATTCATAGCAGCTTTATTTATTATAACCTCAAATTGAAACTGCCCAGGTCCACCAATAGAAGTAGAAGTAAAAAACAAACTTGTGGTAGACCCTGGCTGGTTTGGTTAGAGCATTGTCCCAATTTGCCAAGGTTGCAGGTCAATCTTTTATCAGGGCACATACAAGAGTCAACCAAGGAATGCATAAATAGTGGAACAACAAGTCAATGTTTCTCTTTCTCTCCCTCTCTCTCTCTCTCTCTCTCCCTTTCTTATAAAAAAGAAATAAACAAGCAAACAAACGAACAAAAACCACATATATGTGGTATATCCATACAATGCCATATTACTCAACAGAGGAGAAGGATGGACCATGGATACACAGGACAACATGGATAAGTCTCAGAAGTACATTGAGTGACAGGAGTCTTACAAAAAAGAGTGTGTACTCTGTGTGATTCCATTTACATGAAATTCTACAAAAGGTAAAACCAATCTATCGTGGAAAGTATCAGAATAATGGTGGCCTCTAGAGGGAAGTGGGAGCATTGGGATGAACAAAAAGGAGCTTTCCAGGGTTATGATAATGATTTTTGTCTTTAGTGGTTGGTTTGCACAGATGTATGAAATTGTTGAAACTCAGCAAACGTATACTTAACATCTCTCCATTTCATTATAGGTATATTTTACATTAAAGAAAACTAAACAGTTATTTAATTCTAGTTACTAATATGCATCAAAAATTTTAGGGAAAATGTATTTAAATATGATGAATTAATAGATATATAGAGATTTATATGGATATGAGGAAAAGTAAGTTTAGAAAAATATTACTGGATGGCAAATAAATGGAAATTCATAGTAAAAGTCTTTAAACCTTGCAGCATGATTTAATTTTTATAATAAAATGTAAAGGACAAACCACAATAGCAGAATTAAAATTATTATACTTAAAACTTTACTTTGTGGAGAACTCAAAATCAACTGAGAAAAAATATGATTTCTTCAAGTATGCAGAGGAAAAGAACAAAGTTTTGGGAATAGGGGAAAAACTGAAAAAAATGAAGAGCAAAAGAAATGAAATTTAAGAATATGGAGATGATAAAACTACTGATATTAGTAGGCAATGACCATACTTACTAGAAAATCAATTAAAATTTGGAAGTCAACAATAGTTGGGTAAATGGAAAGATATATGCTTTATAAAACAAAAACAAAAGTCTGTAGCTTTTCCACATTGATTATAAACAGTTTAGGAGATATGGAAAAGCATCTCATTCACAACATCAATAGAAGAGGAGCAAGGAAGAGGAGGGGAAGGGGAAGGCGCAAAGGGAGGGAGAAGAGGAGGGAGAATAAGAAGAAGGAGAAGAATGAAAAGAAACAGAAGAAAAAGAAGTGAAGGAGGAGGAGGGCAAGCAAGAAAAAGAAGGCATGAGTATAATTAATATCTAGGATCAAAATTATTATGTTATTAAATGGGAAATATGAAACACCAGCATTTTATGTAAATCTTACAAAGATGTCAATTCTTCCCAAGTACACGTTCAGATTTAATACAATCCCATGAGGGAGAGTTGCAGTTAGGTAACATGCAATAGATTTTATTTTAAAGTTAAGTTGAAAGAAAAACTAAATGCAGATAGCCATACTTCTGTGTAAAAAAAAAAAAGGTAACAATAGAAACTATTTTTAAATTTTAACTGAAAAAGGTAACAGGATTGAATATAATTTTATTTTTAAAGTTTATATAGTTTTCCAAATTACCTACATTTTCTATATAAGTAAATAAGCAAATAACTTGTTTACACTTAGAAGTAAACTATATAAAACTATAATTTAAGATAATAAGTATTATAGTGATTATAAATATAATATACAATAGTACTATTAAGCAAGGAGAAATTATTCTTTGAGATGAGGTTACTGAGAGTTCAGCAATGAAGTATTCTTTACAAAAGAACTTGGCTTTATTAGACAAAGTAACTGGCTACAGTTAGCAGAATAATACCCATATAGAGGAATTAATATGATCAATACATAGTATAATCAAAGGAAACTGATGTGATGAATCTAGAATATAGTGTGAGCACAAAGGAGTGTTGAAAATAAGGGTAGTGAAAGATAAGCTAGCTGGTCATTCTTTCCTGGTACCCTCCTGACATCTTTGCAAGTATAAGAATCTATGTGAGATTCCTCATGTATCTCATATGCTTTTTGTGCCTGCGTCCTGAAGAGCATGTGCAGGATTTTGACATGTACCACACATATATTTCATGATGTGGAATGAAGATCCACTGGCTATACCTACATAAGCCTTTACTGATCCAGGTGCTCAGCTTGTCGGAGAGATGGGGAAAACAGCTCTTGACAAAATCCTCAAAGGTCACTGTTGCCAAGGCATTGATGCTGGCAGCCACGGTGCTATAGAGAGAGAAAAGCGAGAACATGGTTCAAGCTAAATAAATCTACACCACCAGCCTGCCCTGTTTTCCAGGGCAAAAAGGTAAGGTAGGGCTCTAGGACAACAGATATATCCTTATTCTGAAACTTCAGGAGACCCACATGGCCTGTCTACTCACTCTTCAAAGCTGCTTCTCTACTTAATGAATGCTCTTTCAATTCTTCCTCAAACTCCACTGGAGAAGCTAGGCTTTCATGTCTTAACTCCCACTAATTTCTCTTAACAAGATGTTAAATGAGTTAGCAGGCAGTAGCAGAGAGATTGTGTGTGTGTGTGTGTGTGTGTGCACGCGCGCTTGTGTGTGGTTGGACTTGAAGCAAGATGTAGTGACTATCCTAACCCAGGTGTCAGTTCACGCTGCCATTCATTAATAATTATTTAACTTATTTATATCATTCGTGCATCTGTTTGTTCATTCTGGGTACTAAGCATGTAACAGTGAACGAGAAAGACAAAGATCTTCCATTTCATTGGGCAACAGGGACATTTAACAAAAAAGTTATGTAATTGATAACAATTATAAAAACTCTTACGAAGGAAGATAGCAAAGCACTATGAGAGCATGCCTTGCAGAGACCTAAACCAATATGAAGTTAGGAGATTATCCCCTCAGGAAGTTATGGTCAAGATAGGAACTGAAAACACCCATGCACATTGGGGAAAAGATATTCTAGAACAAAAGGAAAATTACATTTAAATGCCTCAAAACTTGTTGCATTCAACAATCTGCAGCCATCAGAGTAGCTAGATGCAATTAATAAGGGAGTAAAGGACAAAAGATAAGATTGGGAAGGAACCAAAGACCTAAATTCATAAAAGCTCTGACTTTCCAATCAGAGTTCAGCTTTATGGCCTTAAAACTCACTTAGGTGACAGAGGACCTGAAAGTTATTATTTTATTTGCAGAACAACATGAAAGCTTATTGAATTCCCTATAGAGACCAGGACTATTTCAGCTAGTAGAATAGATAACTATATTAAATTCACATGATGCAAAATCACAACCACAAACAAAAGTTCTAGAAAAACAACAAGATGATGAACAAAGCCTCGCCAACTAGTTGTAAGTTTTCCATTGATACTCATTATTAGTTAGTTTGTTATCTTCCAATCCACATTAGAAGACTTGCTATAGCTGTGCCAAAGGTATGAAACAAATTTCAAACTTTTTCTTTTCTTTGGTAATGCAAAATAATATTACCATTAATTTTAGCTTAGGTTACTTGAGTTTGAATATTTCCAATGGTCCATCTTATGCATTATTTAATAGTTCCATCCCTAAATGAGAGATATAGCAAATACAAATTTTCTAAGATCCACTTCTGGGAATTGAAACTATAAGTACATATTATTCTTATTTTCCTGAGAATCAAGGCCTGGTATATGTTCCCTGCATGACTCCTACCTGCAGCTCAGTGGAAGTCAAGTAAGGAAAGGAAGTGATCAAATAAAAGGAGTGTCCATGCTCCCAAAATATGTCTCAAAATTAATTATGTGAAAGTTGCAAACATTATGGTTAACTCTTGAATCCACTGGGAAGGAGGGAACAAAAAGCTGAATTTGGTCCAGAAGGATCAGATTTTTAGAACCTTGATGCATTATTCTTATGTCAATTTCTCAAATTCTAAAACTGCTACAAGATAGTAGAATTTTTTTTCCTATATCTTGATCACAGTCTCTTTATTTCACCCCTACTCTTGTCTTTCCCTTTCCCAAATCCATTTTCCTCCTTAACATTATAGGATAAGTAGTTTATAATATATACTCTTGAGGGTGCCCCTTTCTCGGAATCTTTGGGGAATTTAATCTGTTGACAGCTATATTTCAGCATTCTGAAGAAAGTCAGCCTTAGAGTGTGAGAAAAAATAAAGAAATCTCTGCAGAAAGGGACAAAGTGAAAAGCTCGATGTCATCCTACTCGTGTGTGATCCTCTAGTGCTTATTGATTCCATCTTTAGCTTCCTTGAGACCCTAATGCCAACACCACAGAACAATTATCACTTTGTGTTATTACTTCAGAATTCTAAAAAAATATATAGTAAAATATTCAACAGTACACTAAATTAAAATTACATTAGCAAGTTGAAGTCATTATATGGATTTAAGAAGTTTCTATTTTAAAAGCCTGTCAACATAATATTAATATCTCAAAAGTTAAAAATTTTCAAAATACCCATTTCAATAATACCCATTAAAAATTCCGAAATTTTACCAAAATTCAATATTCTCCCTGATAAAAATATTTCCTAAAAGTAGAAAAATATATGCATTTTCATCCTTTTATACAATATTATTAATTTATTTAAATATTTTTAAATGTATATAATATCTTTCAAATCAAAATCTACAATCATGTTTAATGATAGGATCCAAGAACTATTCCCTCTAAATTACAAAACTAGGATTTCTGCCATTCCTCAATTGTTTATCGTTGGCCTCAAAGGACAATTTTATATGTAAATTAACACAGAGGTATAATTATTAAAAAAGGAAAGAAAAAAATATAGAAGTATTTGTAGATATCATGATTTCAGTACAATCAAACTCTAAATAAAAAATAATAACTGAAAACAATTAAGAGAAATAAACTAGATATCGAAGGAAATTCTGTAAAAGAAAAGTATTAATAATTACCAGTCTCACAGATATTAAATCATACTTTAAAGCACAATTGCTGAAGTTATTAGAATTGGCATAACTGTAGACAAATAGATCAAAGGAATATTAAAGAGAATCCAGTAAAAAGTCCTGAATACATTAAAGAATATAAGATGTACTAAAAATGGCTTTTCAAATGAGTAATAAAAATATTTTTTTTATTGAAAAAATAATGGGACAACTGGTAATGAACTTAGAAAAAACATAGGTCAGAAATTCCACTTCATTATTCATGTCACATGTGTAGTCTAGATGATTTAATAATTTTAACATTTATAAGATCATAAATATACAAGAATAAGGTCTGGCTGATTATTTGCAATATTGGCATGGAAGCCTTTCTGAGAAAGATATTAACCAGAAACCATAATGTAAAAGAATTAACTAATATAAAATAAAATCTCCATCTACTCAAAAATACCATTAATAAAGCAAATACATAAAGAACAAATGAGAAAAATAAAACATGTCAAAAAGTGCTTTCATATTTATAAAGAGAAAAATTCAAAAGAAAAAATTTACTGAGAAAATAAATAGATATTTTTCAAAAAAAAAAGAAAAGAAAGAAAACAAATGGCCAGCAAAAGTAGCGAACGGTTGTCAATCTTATTTATGATGATGGAAATTCATAGTTAAATTAGTTACCATTTTTCAACTTTCAGTCTAGCAAGTTTAACTGTCAAAATGCTCAACATTGATAGTAGTGTGGGGAAAGAGTTACGCTAGTGTTTTCAGTGTATAAAATAATGCAAATTTTTGGAAGTTAATTGAACAATTGTTCATTAAAAGTTTTAAATGAATATGTACTTTGACACAGTAATTCTACTTCTTGGAATGTAGCTTACGTATATCCTTGTACAATGTCACAAAGACATACAATATAGTGTGCCATGTCCCGCCAACACTCATATGTTGAAGCCTAACTCCTAATGGATGGTATTTAGAGTTGGGGCCTTTGGGACTTAATCAGATCATGAGGGTGGAGACCTCATGAATGGATTAGTGAGAGACATTAGAAAGACACCAAGGAGAGCTCCATCATCCCTTCTACCAATGTGAGAGCGCAGCAAGAAGAGAGCCATGTTTGAACTAGCAAGTGAATTCTCACCAGACACCACATCTGCCAGTACCTGGATCTTAAATTTTCTAGCCCTGAGAAAGTTTTCATTGACTGATAAATTTTCATTGTTTATAAGCCACCCAGTCTATGGTATTCTGTTACACCAGCCTAAACAAACTAAGACGTAAGCATTGTTAGTTATGCTTTAATTAAAGGGCTGGTAGATCAAAAATTGAATAGGGTAGATCTACTGATATGGAAAGATTTTAAATTATATTAACTGAAAGAAATGAAATAGTATGTACAATGTGATCTCTTTTTTGTACACTAAAAGCTATAGATGTTCACATAAGCAGAGAAATTTTCTTACTTATTAACAAGAAATTGGTTAATTTTGTGGGGTAGGGCAAGGGATTTAAGGGATAAGATATAAACTTTTTACTTTTATCCTCTGTTATTGTTTGAATTCTAACCCTAATCAATTTACTATGTTAAAATTGGCCTTTAACCAGTCCTATAATTGATTCTTTGCAACTCAGTTCCAAGGTGGGAAATAAGGCTTTTCCCACCAGCTAAGTCTCTGACTCATAAAGGCAGCGGGTCTGGCTTACAGGAAAGTAATGACACTGTTGTACTGTGTTAGTACATTGCTCTTAACATGGTTGCCCCTACCCTTCTCCAAGTCACTATCATCTCTCACTTGGATTAAGACAAATGCTTCCTAACAGGTCACTCACTTTCCCCACTCAAGCTTTTATTATAGTCCCTTCCCTACATAGAAGACTGAGTCTTCAGTTGTGTGACATCACTCACTCGCTTGCTTCAAACCTTCTAAGGCCTCGTTTAATTCAAAATGCAAACTCTTTACCATTTCATGATCTGATGGCTGGTCACCTCTTCAAACTCATCCCCATCTGCTCTCCTCCCAATTCCTTATGCTTTAACTTTTCTGTTTGTTCCTAAAATATTCCATATAGTTTCTCTTCCAGGGACTTTGGAATCTGCTCTCCCCACTGCCTGTAATCCTGCCTGTCCTCTTCATATAACTAGCTGCTTCACATGCTTTAAACCTCATCGCAAAAGTCACAGAAACAAAGAAGGGGCCCCGAAAGACCCCATTCAAATAGAACTCCCAGGCCTCACCTCTCTCTAGACTATCACTCTGCTATTCCCTTTGTATTATTATCACTATCAAACTATATCTTGTTTATTTTGTTCACTTATAAATTGTCCACTGTCTACGTCATTAGGATGCAAACTGTATGAGAGCAATGTCAGTCTTGCTCTCCACAGTATCCCCACATCTCCACTGCCACCAATTGTGCCTGGCAGAATATAAACCTTAGAATAATGTCTACATGCGGAGGATCAAAGTTGTTAGCTGCCCGAGTGTGCTATTGAAAAGGGGGAGAACAGATTGCAAAGGATAGAACTGCAGAAGTATATTGCGGCTGAACGAGAAATGCCACTAGAGTGAGCTGCCTTGTGTAAAGGCGGGGTGAAATTGTGAGGGCAGCTGGCACCAAACAAGGTTGAGAATATAAATCGAGAGGTCCAGCGTAGGGCCAGACCTAGGCTTACATCCTGCCTCAGCAGTTTACTATGTCACCACAGGTAAGTTTTCTACCTTTCTCAATTTCGGTTTTCATGTCTATAAACAGATGATAATACGAGTCAAGTTACATTCTCATCTATAGTGCAACAACCAATGAGCAAATACAAACCAAAGGATTTAGTAGGGCAGTTGACACACAGTAAATGCTCAGCAAATACTAGTGGTTACTACCGTCATCACCTTATTATCCTGGTGGTCACCGTCTTTGCCATCACAGCAGGGAGCTGCCAGTACACTCACCTCAGAGTTCCACTGAAGGCACAAGACACAAAAAGTCCTGGCAGTCCAGGCATTGAGGCAAATATCTCCATGACAAAGTATGGCATCAGCTGAAGAGGAAACAAACAAGATATAATTAGTAGTCTCATCAGCAGCGTCTGAAATGAGGGAATGTAGCTTTTTTAGTAAAAGAAAGAGAAAAGATACACAACGAATAGCGATAGAGGAGTTTGCATGGACTAAGGTTGTTACATACTAGCAAATGAGGTTATGACCAATCCAATTCCATGGACCCAGGTCCAGCTGTTGGGGCGGAGAAGGGGTAGAAAAGAGACAGTATTAGGAAAAAAGGGCTAGAGGAACTTTAGAAGGTTCAGAAACTTTAAAAGCTTTCCTTTTGTTTGCAATGTGTGATATTCTCTTGCCTGTTTACCTTTAAATTTAGCAAGTAAACGCTAGAAACAAAGGTTTAAAACAGGTCTTCAGGGAATCTAGGTGTTACGGTTCTACTCTGTAGCCTGATGTGTGAGAGAGAAGACCCACAGGATAGAGTAAAACAGCTGAATATATAGGAGAGGAGGGAGGAGATGACCGCTCCTCCTGAACATTCACCCACAAATGGAGTTTTCAAGAGAATGTTTAATGGATGATATCAGGGTGATGCTGTTTAAGCTATGATGAGAAGACATGAGCAGAAGCATTAGAGAAATACGAGTTATTTTGTTAAATCTGAGATGAAAGCATCATTAATCAGCCTTGAGATGTACAGAAAAAGAGTTGAATGGTAGCACTGACAACCAAACCCTTTAGTTCAATCTCTGCTTTCTTTGTCTTCAGCCTTGCTATAACTCCGGCCTTGTCTTTAAGGGCAAGATGAGGTTTTGTTTGTTTGTCTGTTTTGGTTTTTTACATGTCTAATCCCTCATATTAGAACCGAAGGTGTGGTGATATCACCCAGGGGGAGAGGAAAGAAATGTAGTCTTTTGGGTGTGGAAAGTGGCTATGTGTCCAGGTGGAGCAGAGGAAGACCCCACATTACCCATCAATGGCTAGAAACACACTCATTTCAGCCATTGCCAGGGGCTCCAAGGGAACACGTACCTGGTCTGGTGCTGAGATAATGCCAGAAGTCCAAGGGTCACAGTCTTTGAAGTAGCAGTACATGATTAAGCCAGAGAAGACAGCACACATCAGAATGATCCAGAGGCCCAACAAGTTGAAGTACAAGGCTCTAGAAAAAACAATATGGGCCTCTATGTTATGTTACAGTGTGGGGAGGTCAAAACCAAAGATTCGAGGTAAAATATTTTTTGGACTTTTTGCTTTAAAATGAAATTCTACAGCCTTCAAGAATTATTACATTTTATATTTTGCTTTTGTTTGTTTGAGAACATTGCAGTTTAGATCACAAAATTTGAATGACGTAGATCTGAAATGGATTTTTTTTGAAATTGGGAGTTTTCTGCTAAACCTCAATGTATGGTGGGAGATCTATTTTCTTAGATAAAATTTCACATAACAGTCACTCATATGTAAATTCAAGTCATAAAACTGTCAAAAAACCAACTTATATTTTAACATATTTTCTTGAAGAGGAATAAGATGAATGTAGACATAGACCAGTTTTAGAAATACGCACTCTGGGAATTAATTCAGATGAAATTTGAACTTGAGTTCTTTCTGTTTGTTTGTTTGTTTGTTTGTTTGTTTTTAAAGACAATAGAAAGTATGAAAAGCCTTAAGGTCATTTTACCCATATTTTTTGGAGCAATTTGTTGTATTCTATAACACAAAGTTATGCTTAAGTATAACTATGTGTATAATTTTACAGTAGCCTATGGTTATTTTGTATTTTTTACTGTGAAAGTAAAAACAATACTCATTTTCTTAACCTCAAAATAGACTTGAAAGCCGGCTAGCCATCAAAAGAAAAACAATAGTTGAAGAAACCACATGCTGAGTCAAGTAAGCGATAAGGGTCATCTCATCACAGAAACGAAACAATACATGCTGTTTACCTCTGCATTGCTGCACACAGCACCTAATTTAACCTTGTCATTTCTCAATAAATAGAGGCAGAAAATGATGGAGAGCAAAGGCAGACAGACTGTTAAGCTCAAACCCCACCTTGCTGTGATGGGAGTAGCAATACACGCCTCAAAATATTGCTGAATGGTTAAATGAATCTTTGTTTCTCTGTTCCTTTTACATACACATTAGGAAGCATTAATAAGTACCCAATAAGGGCAGAAAAAAACATAGCAATGATTTTTATTAATAACTTACAGCTTGGCATGCTTTTCTGTTTTGCAAGAAATGCATCGCTGGATGGTGGACTGATTAACTCCATAGACCCCGAGCCATGTAAAAGTTCCTCCCACGGAGATTGTCCAAAAGGTGTGTCGCCTGAGAGGATCTGCATCGAAGCTACAAGGCAGAGAGAAGTGGGTGACAAAGGTATTTTTAGGGGATGAGGTCATGCAGTAAAATCTTTATAAACATGAAAAAGTAACATGGGACATACTCCAGTATATTTAGTCGCGATCCATTTTTTGATTGTTCTAACACACTGTGAAATCCACCAGCTTGAGCTGATCCTTGAACCAGAACTGTTAAGAAGCCCACGATCATGACAACCATCTGAAATGCATCTGTCCACACCACTGCTTTCAGTCCTCCCTGAAATGGAGAGGATGGGTATGAGTTCTAAAACTATAGCCTGCAAATCTTCCAGTTCTGCTAATATGATCAATATTTCCTCCCTCTCTTCCCCCCAGCCTCCCTTTCTTTATTCCTTCCTTCTTTCCTTCCTTCCTTCCTTCTTTTTTTCTCTTCTTTTTTCAGCGCAGTTGCTGAGCACCTGTTATGTGCCATGCATGGGACTAAAAGAGATCTATTTCTTCCTTAATTTCAGAGTTTATAATCCAGTGGCAGAAGCAGATATTAGACCATAACACAGCTTTGAACTTAAACTTGTGGAAAGTGCAACTGAAAAGGACCGGTTCCTATTGAAGCATATAGCAGGGAGTCATGACCTGGTCTTAAGAAAGTGTCATTGAGCTAGAAGTTCTGAAGAGTGAGAAGGAACTTATTACCTGGTAGAGAGGACACAGAGGAGAGGGGAGCAGCAAGGAGACGCATGGCCGCCTGAGGAAGTAAAGGGGAGCTAGAATGTACAGATTGAGGAATACACAGAGTGCCCAAGGGGAGGCTGCTGAATCTGCTATAGGCTGGAACACACAGATTTGACCAGGCCAGATAAACAATTTTTTTAAGAGCAATACAAGAGCATTAAATAGATTGGTATGATGAAAACTTGTGTCTGTTCCATAGTAGTTTCAGGAGTAGTTGTGAGGACAATAGATTGCAAGGACCAAAAGGAGCTGAGAGACCACCTCAGGGTTTATTTTATGAGTCCACATGCAAAATGACAACATGTTGAATTAAGGCAGGGATAGAATGAAGTGGATGGATTTGAAAGATACTTGGGAGGTAAAATCAGCATAGGTCGTGATTCATAGAATACAAGTGAGGAGCAAGTGAGGAATAAGAGGATCATCACCCAGGCCTGGCTTATGCAACCTGAGGTTTACTTGGGTAAAACTAGTGACAGGGAATACGTTTTGGAAAGCTGAGATGGTAGAATATTTAGAAAGAGGAAAAGAACTAGGAGGGTTTGATAGATTCTGAATAATCATGAAGAAAGGAGTTTTAAGAGCAAGAGGATGGTCAAATAGTGGGGTAAGCAAACCAGAGTTCAGGAAGATGGAACTAAGAGTCCAAAACAGGATAGTGTGATTGGACAAGAAGCTAGGGAGGTAGTTAGACTCACTTGGAGAACCTGAAAACAAACAAACAGACAGACTAAAAAGAAGACAATATCTGAGCCCCATTCCAGGGATTGTGAATAAATTGAGGTCTGGGGCAGGAATCGGTCCTTAGTGTTTTTTTGATTCTAATTTACCGTTCTAGCTAAGAACACGTGAACAAGAGAAAAAGAGGAAAGAAAGAGACTGAGGGAATAATCCTGTTATAAAATCCCTTAGGACCATGATGAAGGTGGAATGAGCAAATTGCAAAAGATTAAATGAAGGGATACATTTAAAAGAGCTTTGAAAAATGAATAGCACTTTGAGAATAAAAGGACATGGTGTTTTTAACAGTAAAACATGGAATTATCTTCCCCTGTTACTCCTTCAGAATGTCAAGAACTTCTGTGAAGAGATGACAGGCTTCATCTTCATCTTAAGAAGAAAGATGATATTGGAGTTGTCTGATCCTTTCTTTTGAAATTAAAATACAATTTAAAAATATATACATTAAAGTCCCTGCCAGAGGCACCATATTTGTATAGGCTATTCAAATCCTGATTTGAGAAATAGTCAATTTCTTAACTCTTACCTCCCAAATTGCGGCTTTTTTATTTCCTTTAAAGACACTGAAACTTCCAAACTGAAATCTCAGCATCAGAGTTAGTGATATGAAGACCAAATGTCAAAGACCTTGGTTTTCCGTGACTATTTCACATTGATTATGCAAAAATATGCATAAACCTGACCTTCAGCTAGACATAAGAGAACAAGCCACTTTATCAAATGTTCATTAAAATATAGATGACAGCCGCCATGAAAATTGCTCTGACTCTATGACTCCTTCTCTTAGCAAGACACCCACCCACATGCCTGTACGTGCACACATACACACCCCCGCCATGGATCAGGATTGTGCCACAGTATGTTTAAATATTTACTCAGTCTGCGTTGTTGGGATCCAGTGTTTACTTTATTAGATTGCATACCCCTGGGTGGCAAGAATCATTTCTTATTTTCTTACTCTCTTTCCACTGTTTGTTTTAGGCTATGCAGCCACAGGATTATCAGTGTAAGGTGACTGCAGTGTGTATGAGCAAGTGTCAGACAAATAAGCCACCATTTGGTGAGACGTGGGAGCCTCTAACCTGGCTAGAGAGAAGAAACAGAGGTGTGGTGGGAAGAGATTGAATGGGAGGATTTATTCACACAAAGAAAAGGTTTTCAGAACTAGGCTAAGAAGCTTATACTTTAAGCGGTAAACAGTGGGAAGCAAGAAGAGCATTAGGCCTGTCAAGTGGCTGGAGAAATGGATGTTTCAAGATTAATCTGTCAGAGTCATGCAGGGTGGAAGGAAGTGCTGAAACCAATTAAGAGGTTGTTCATTAAGAGTTAGTTCATTTTAGATTAGTGTGATTATTAAAATATCCAGACTTGTTCCTGACATGTTACTTTTTGGTTTCTATTGTTCGATTTTTCTCTGTGTTTTTCCCCCTCCTTTCTTCTCTTGCTTAAATCAGTTGAGGTTTTGTTTAGTTATTTTGTTTTAATTCCATTTTTCCACTTTGATTGTTTTATTTAAATGAGTCCCCTTGAAATTTTACCATGAAAATTTTAATTTAGAGTCTAAATTTAAGAAATGTCAATTCAAGGATCATAAAATTGTTAAATGTGATTAGTCTCTTCCTGATTTTACACCTATTATTGTCCAATTGGGGATTATTCTTTTTCTTAATCCCCAATTTTCATGTAATAATAACAATTATTATTAAATTTTTAATATTATAAAATTTTACATGTAATACACAATTAGACATTAAATATTATACTGTACTCTAAAATTATTATTATCATTAAGTACCAAAAATTGTTTAGCTAGAGTTTCTAAATATTTAGTATTTTGTTATCTTACTAGCTTTTTAAAAATCCTCTTCCCACAGCACTTCCTCTAGGTTTTCTCAGGTGAGGATATTTTAGTGGTAAGTTCTCTTGGGTTTTGACAGTCAGCTCCTGAAATACTGTTTTGCTAAATACACAATTATAGGTTGACAAACGTTTTACCACAATGCTTGGAAGATGTTATGCCACTATTTCTGTCTTTCACTACTGTTGCTAAGAAGTTAGCATTTAGCATCCCTAGCAATGTGTCTCCTTAACATTGTATGGGCAGGTACTTCAGAGCAACCAATCTCAGAAAAGGCCAAATGCTTAAGGAGAAGAAGCCTATTTTTAACTTAGGGAGGAGATGTGTGTCTGCAATAGAATGGTATGGTAGTGAGAATGGAATGGAAACAAATTAAGATAAAACTCTGTAGTGTAAACAAATGCAGGGATTTGCAAGCATGAAAAGAGACATGAGTGCATTTTTAAATTATATATTCTCATGATATATGTTAAAAGAGTATGTGGTATGCATATAATATCAGAATACATGTAGATCTACTACATGATAATATATCAAGTACTTTATTGCTCTGTATAAAGTAGGGAAGAGAATCCAACTATCTGGGAACAACTGCCATATTCTTAACTGGTTACTTATAGCCTTTGTACTGTATATGGTGCCAATGACTCAGAAGAATAGATTCCTATTGCAGGACATGGCAAATAAAAGGTGCTCAATGAATGTTTTTTGAACTAAACTAATTGTAGCAATTATATAAATATGTTGCCAATACCACCAGGTTTCTTGATTAAAGACTGAGCATATGTAAAGCCAAATCCATAAATAAGAGACAAGAGCAAGCTGTGGAATGCTCAGGTTTACAAAATACCAGCCGTCCTTGATTATTCATATATGTATTTTGTATTTCTCAACCATTAGACAGAGAAGTATAAACTACTCATGCTGTATAATCACTATTAATGAGCAATTTTTTTTCTTAGAAATTGCATTTGGACACCTAATCCTCCGATCAAGGAAGTATTTTATTCATTAAAGTCTTCTCTTAGCCATGGCTTTCTCAAATGAGCTCAGAGCTTAAATTCCACTGGTGGTTGATACCAAAAATAACTTGAAGTAAAACAACAGCACCTTCCTCAGGAAACTGTAACAGATAAGCCAGCATATTTCTAATTGGTTTTGGAATAGCAATTTCTGCTATATTTAGAAGCCTTGCTGCTTAAGATTTGCTCTTATCCTGTAGCAGGAGATAATGCTAAATCCCTTTTAACAGCTAGGTACATACCAGAGTACAGTAGAATGTGCAAACAATTCCTGTTGCAAACACAGAGCCCCAGAGGTCAAACCCAGTCACTACAAAAGGAGAAAAAATATTGAAAGGAGTTCCTCTGAGAAAAGCAAAACAGCAAGCTTTACAAGGAAAAAGTCAATATTTTTGCCAGTGTTCTTTGTGGGCAAATGAAAATCAAATGAGAATTTTCTCTTAAATGGTTTCACCTCTGATAAAGATTATTTTATTACATTATTATACCTCAGCTCAGTTTATAAATTTTATATAATGTTAAAAGCCAAAATTTTCCTCCTAAAATCCTGCAGCTTCCAATCTGCACCAGTTATTTGTATTGGTTTTTCCTCAACAAAGTTAGTGAGAGTACTTCGAAACCAGTTAAACATCAGCCATGAACTGATATTTCTCAATATAAGTAGATATCATAATTAAATTGAATATTGAGAACTTTCTATCTAATAGTATCATTAAGAAATGTATTTCACTTTTTTCCCCTTTTTGTTTCCCAGATACTATTCTCTCAAAAACGGTCAAGTATAAATTTTGAAGTAATTACTTCAAGCACATTTTATTATTGTACTCAGATTATCTACTTGAAATCACTGAGAAATCACTATATATTATAGATAACCTTACTTAGTCATTGTGCCTTTACAATACCAAAACTGTCATTATTATGGTGATTAAAAAACAAAACAAATAACGATTAAATTGTGTGTTTGGAACCACGTAAGCAAAATCAATCATTGTTTGCATTACTTTCAATGTTAAGTTCTGAGAGCTTTATATTGTGAGCCCTACAGTAATTCAGAGCACCCTAAACACAGGAATGTCTCCCCTACATGCTTTATGGGTATTTCTCAAGACAAGAATGCAGGCATAAAAATGGTGGACTGTACCCAAGGAAATATCCATAACTCACCTTGATTGAGTGCCAGGGCGGGCGCATACACCACCACTCCTGTGTAGAGAATCTGGTGGAGAAACAAGAGTTAGGTGATCACGGAGAAAAGTAACATGGAAAGGAAAGCTACCTAGAAAGTTCTCTATTAGCCTTAGAGACATATTTCCTTCAACCTGTTTGCCAAACGTTTCATTTCCATCCATGCTCATTTTGAAGCTGTTGACCACTGTAACTAGTTTGCAGAAGGGATATAAGGATTAGATGAAGGAATGATAGGGTTGGGCTTCAGATTTTGAGATTTTATGGCTAGATTTTGTGTATTTCCAAAGAACAGGAAACGGGCCTTAAGGTTTTTGATTCATTCTCCTGCTACCCCTCTGTCTCATGCACACATCACAATGACACAATTATGTTTTCGCAGTTTGAAAACACGAATTCTAGAGTGAAGATGGAAAGCATCAGTGAGAAGGAAGTACTGTGCAGAGAAGACTACAACATGGGCCATCCACGTGACAAGTACACCTTCTCACTCCCAGAATGGCAACCACACACATGAAAGTGGGTGCAGTCTCATTCTATTTTAAATGAAATTTCACCCTTTAGAGATGTATCTGAGGGTTTTTAAAGGCAAATGCCTATGAGCAGGTCAAGGAGCCTTGTTTTTCTCCTTTTGTCTCCCCCAAATCCTTCAGTCCCTGAGTGGGAGTTTTGATTAAGAAATAGGGAGAAGGTTATCTTTTAGCAGAAAGTACTTTCTGAGTAGTAGGAAATGCACCAGCAGGGTACCACAGGCAAGCTTGAGGCACATGAAGGCACCTCAGACCTTGGGAGGTAGGAGAGGGGTCCAAAAGGGGAAAGTGGGAGTACTGGTTTGGAAATATTGTCTTCAAATGCGTTTCAACAAAATGAGTGTTTCTGGTTCAATTCAGTTCACTAGTTCAAAATAGAAATCAGTTAACAGATCGTTTCATATGTTTATATTCAGAACAACTTGTACAGGTTAAATAAAAGCTGCAATAAACTTTAAGCAATTGCTTTTTTTGTGTGTGTGGGGGTTATGATATACACTGGTTTGTTATTATTTGTACATACATACGGGGTATATGTAACGGAAATCTCTTGATGTAATTACATATCTTGAAAGTGATATCCTTGAAAGAAAGTAATAGGGTTAACTGCCCCGTGAAATAAACAAATCCAGGCCTTGTCTGCCCACAATTCCGTATCTGCAGCCGCCCGTATCCTTACCGTCTGCACAATGTAGATGACTGTTGCTGCATAGCGAACTGGTTTGTTGAATCGCAGTTGTAAGTACTATAAAGAATAAACAACAGGCAAAAAGTCAGTGATTTTACATGGAGACGCTAAGAAGGTTTCATTTTTTTCATATTCCTTTGAGTTTAGTGCTTTGGATTTATAATGTGATTTTATGCTATATACTTGGCAGAACAAGACAAAAATAGGATTGTTTAAAGTCAAAAAATATATTAAAGTTCAGTTCTTACTCAAGCTTCCCATGATGGTCAGGGAACATAAACAGGTTGCTGAAAAAAGAAATCCAGGTATTCTGGCTTTATGTCCAGGGTTTTTCTACTAGATATAGCAAAAGCATCATTTCCCTTTTTATTCCCAGTACTCCAAAATTTACTTTAGGCCTTTATTTTACCTTTCCCAGATTACTGCAGTAGCTCCTTAATTGATCTCCTGAGTTTGAATCCCTCCCACCCATTTTATCAAACACATCAAGCCATATTGATTCTCCTAAATGGAACTCTGATCATGTCCCTGTTTTTCAAAAAATCTTTAGTTATTCTGTATCATAGAAGCTTCATATTCTCAACCCTCTATTGACTGATCCATACTTTTCCTATGTTATGTCAAACTAAAAAGACAACATGGAGAAAAAGATACTAAAAAAAAAATAAAATAAAACTGGATCAGAAATAAGGCTCCTTGGATTCTAGTGTGTGCTTTGCCACTATCTCATTCTTTCATCTAAACCTCTGGTTTCTCATCCATGAAATAAGATAGACCATTCCAACCGCATATTTTACATCTGAAAGAATGTATTAACTCATTCAGTGAATTCAACGGTTATCTTTGGTGTGTCTATTACTATTACTACAGTCAGATGTAAAATGAAAGTCGACAGAAAAGCTTCATGCTTCTGACTGCATGGGTAACATCTACCATCACGATGTTAAATTATTTTCAAAACCCCGAAAGCCTGATCTAGTTACATTCTTTTCCAGCTCAGGAAATAGGAGGACCAATTTTCATGGCTCAAGCCCAAATAACATGGAGCCAGCCATCCTTTACTCCTCTCTCTCTCTCACTACTCACATCCAGTTCATAAAAATAATCCTGGTGCCTAACCCCCTCTTTCAAAACATATTTACTTGCATCATCTCCTCTGTTGTCACTATAATACCTCTTGTCTAGATTATAGCAATAGCTGCCTCATTAGAACCCCTGCTTCAGCGGTCAAAACCCTATAATCATTCTCAATATCCAGTTAGTGTAATAGTCAAAATTCAAATCACGTCATGTCACTCCTCCGCCCAAACGCTGTAATGACCCATCTCACAGAGTATAAGCCAATCCTTACAATTGGCTAAAAGGTTTCATACCATTGGTTCAGACCCTATCAGACCCTAAATATCTATTTCACAACAAACATTTTGTAACATCACTTACTTTGCTAAAGTAAGATTCAATAATGATATCTTATACCTATACATTTAATTTTTCAAAATTTAAATATAATTGATATGATATCACAAATGTAATTTAAAGGAGAAATAAAAGGAAAGAAATTTACCAAAAAAAAAAAAAAAAAGTAGTCTATAATGCTTAAAACCACTATAAAAGAAGATATATAGAAGAAATATCCTATTCAGTTACAGTGGAAAAGTTTGAATTGAGGAATTTAGAAGTCATTTAGTTGCATAAGTCCCAGAAAAATGAAAGAGCAGGTAGACATCAGCCTCTAAACAAATGTTAAGGGTAAATAATAATCAAACTAGAATTATTAGCGAATGAAAAGAAAAATAAGAAAATAACATCAACCAAAGTGGCGACAGCATGATGAGACTAATCACAAACTAAGTGAAGGTAATGCAAATGTACGATATTGCAAATGAACTGAGCCTAATACGTAACTTGAGGGTTATGCTTTGAAATGGGATAGGATAGTGTTAAAGCAATAGTGACGGCATATCGTAGTCTTGAAATCCCATTGTTATTGCTGTGTAATACCCATCTCAAAATCATGGACTTAAAAATCAAGGATTATTTCTCATAATTACGAAGATCAGCTGGGTGATTCCTCTATTTGTTTTCCCTGGGCTCTCGTGGTGTTGAAATCAGCTGGAAAGGTCCAAATGGCATCAAAACACATCTGGTAGCTGCTGATGGCTGTTGGCTAGGGAGCCTTTGCTTCCCTCTATGTTTCCACTCATACTCCAGAAGCTAGACCAACTGGAACAGCTTCCTGATATAGCAGTAGCAATACAGCATTGCAGGAAGCAAAGGCAGAAGCTATGAGCCCAATCAGGCATAAGCTCCACACATCCTTTCTGCCACATTTTGTTGGTCAAAACAAATCACAAAGCCTGTCCACGTTCAAGGGCTGGGGAAATAGACTCTACCCCCTTTGGTCTTTAATACTTAAAAAGATCCCAGAAAGAATATTTATGGATAAGAAACAGGGAATGGAAGATGAACAAAGAAGCAAATTCAAGCTTCAATAGGTAGACAATAATAATAATAAAAACTCTTATGTTGGATTTACTGTTTGCCAGGCTATATTGAAATAATTTGCATATGAACATCAACTGTAATTGAAAACATTTAAAAATAATAAAAAAGTATTTGCATATGATACCACATTTACTCTGCAGAGACATCCTTTGAGACAGGTGATTTTATAATTAGTATTTTACATATGTAAGAATTAAGTACAGAGAGATTAAGTAATTTTCCCAAAGTCACACAGCTAGCAAGTAGCAGAGCTAGCATTCAAAGCCAAATAGACTGAATCTAGAGTCCATACTTTTAACACCCATGCTATACTGCTAAATTTTGTAGAATAAGAGGCAATCCCAAAATAACCTTGATTTCTTATTACTAGGATATGGAAAATTTAAAAATATGTGAAGGGCAATAAACTTTGAAAGTTAAATTAATCTAATGTAATCCTACAGGCATTACTATATATAGACATGTTCTCTCTCTCTCTCTCTCTCTCTCTCTCTCTCTCTCTCTCTCTTTCCCTCTCTCTCTCTCTCTCTCTCACATACACCTATATATACACACAGACAATTCTTTTAAAAATTCTACAATGCTTATGAAGTCAAAACTTAATAAGTGAATGGAAAAAAAACTAGAATATATTTGTATTTTCAGAAGTACTCTAATGAACAATAGGTGTATCTGTGCATATATTTTAGGACTAAGCATAAATTTAGTCATTTTCTCTTGAATCTATATCCTAGGTAGTAATTATTGTATATGACCCAATCTTAACTGTCTTCTTTTGGGGGGGAGAGAAGGTTATTGTTGGATATTAGGATATAATCATTTATGGAATCAAAGTTTTTGAACTTTCTAAAAAGTGTACAATTGCCTGAATGGTCTTGAGGTCTAGTGTAATACTCTATAATCATTTAACTTACAGAAATAAAAGAAAAAACAAAAAAGGTCTGTTAAGGGTTCTCTGCTATGACTTAGTAAGGATGATGTTTGATAAGGAATATGAACACCTTTTTCATAGAAACTGATTATTAATCACACTTAAATATTAAGACATGTGTATTCAATTTTTAACTTGATATTATTCTTGAGAATTATTGCAAAGTCAAAACACTACTGCCTCATTTTCTTTTTATTAAAATGATTCCCATATATGTTTTAGTTACCAATTTCTCCTTGTTAAAATAGTTCTTAATTTTTTTTAAGTGTTACCATTTCCCCATTAAAAACTAGAGCATAATAATAATTTGTATTGGAGTGCTCAGCTATACTATCTGATGGAAAGAGATACAGACAAAATTGGTTCTCAGTAGGCTTTACTCACTGTACAACCTTAACTAACTCATTCATCCATACTATCTCTCTTTTCTTACTTGGAAAATGACAATATTCATGGTATATGTTCTGCATGCTTTTCATAATGATGTTAATAATAATGCAAATAATAACTTCAGCTCTCTTTCATTAAGACTCTTTTACAAGTTAAGCAATGCTTTAGGTGTTTACATACAAGTTTTCATGTAGTCATTGAAATAGCCTCATGGAGTTGACTTCATGAGGTGCAACAGATGAAAGAACAAGTGTGTCTGTAAACAAAGCTTAAGCTTTTCCCAATAATATTGTAATATTTTTTTCTTGAAAATAAGTGAGTATTCTTCAATTTCCACGTTATCATCAAGAAGATGTGAATTATTAGAAACAAAAAGCAAGAACGACAAAAACTTGTTCAAGTGGAGAGATAATATCAACTCCTTCTGAAATCAAGAAAAAGAGCATAGTTATCTTACCTCATAGGTGCTGGTGATGCCAGATCGATAGAATACAGGCAGAAAGAGCTCGGATGTGAGGATGATGACAAAGGTGTAGGCAATAGCGAAGAGCGCGAAGGAGGCCCCAAAACGGTAGACATCTGAAGGGGCCCCCAGGACAGTGACAGCTGACATGAAGCTGGCTGTCAGAGACAACGCCACAGGACCGAAGTTCATTTGTCTTCCCCCAACCAGGAACTCCTTTGAAGTTGCCTTCTTTCTCTCCTTAACAGCAAAGAACACCCCAATTCCAGAAGAAACAATAAAAAGGGCTGCAAATACGAGATAATCCCACACCACAAAGCTCTTCACCTCCATGCTGGGAAGTATGACACCAGAGAAGTACTGTCAACCAGGCCTCGGGGAAAAGTGGGCTTCCGTGGCAAAAGTCAGTATAGCAGGTGCTTTTCAGAGAGAGCAGACTGATTCTGTGAAGAGAATGATGGCCAGAGGCACTTGATGGATCTTCAGACAGCAAGCCCTACTAGAAGATCTCAAAAGTTGGGTACGGAGAAGGTGTCTGGTACTGGTTTTGGTACCAACAGATGAGAAGTTGAAATTTTACTGACCAGGAACTGTCTGTTCCTCTACTCCAGGATATGCCACAGAGAAGGAATTCAGATGTGTTCTGAAATTAATAACAAACTGGGGGAGAGTGGGTGTGGAATGGACTTGCTAGATAACATGCTGTTTTATCTCCTGATTTTTTCTAAACTTAAGGTTAAACATTACTGGGAAACAGAGGTGATACAAGTTGACCACCTCAGCATTTTAAATTAGTGAAATGGAATCTGTAAAATGCAAACACAACACCCGCAGTGGAGGCTTTCTCCTGAGTAAGGAAAGGTGGAAGATGTGAGCCTGCAATTGCCTGAGGCAGTGAGTGCGGAGCTAAAGGAGCAAAGAACTAGGCATCAGAAGACCTTTGCTCAAGTTGGCTCAACCTTCACTGAGCTGTGATACTGTTGACAAATCATTTAACCTTTCTGTGATTCATAAGAACAAGAGAATAATGGTCTTACAGGATTATCAAGAGTCTTTAAGTGTCTCAAACTTCCTGGCCTTCTTTTATCTGGTCTTTAAGACGAAAGACAATAATACTTACCTTACTGACTATTATTTATGCTTACAGGGTTGCATACTGAACTTAATGGTTGATTCTCTCTTGACTCTAGTCCTCAAAAAGTGAATTTACCAAAATTTAATAAATTGTTTGTAGTTCTCAGCTTTATCTTCTCCATCTCCCCTTTATTTTGACCTCTTTATACTTGTACCCAGCTTAGTTAGAACTAGGACCAAGACAAAAGAGAAAAGAGGTGAAAACCCAGTCGTAGATTTCTTGTTTCTGCTCTTATTAGACTCTGTCAATTGTTCTGAAGTAACTCCAGGCAACCGTTGGTGGCAATTTC
This sequence comes from Furipterus horrens, assembly GCF_987537825.1. Classification (NCBI taxonomy): domain Eukaryota; kingdom Metazoa; phylum Chordata; class Mammalia; order Chiroptera; family Furipteridae; genus Furipterus; species Furipterus horrens. Next base: position 26,862,130 of record NW_028327172.1, on the reverse strand, counting down.
TCAATGTTGTTTATGCTTCTCTTCCTCCTCAAGGTTTTTCCCAACCCTCCCCCAACAAAGCCTGTCTATTCCTCAAGATCTAGTTCCTGTCTCTTGGGTTCCTTGGAGCCTTTCCTGACTCACATTTCTTGCTCCCTCACCCCTACCCAACTCCTGTAAGGATGTAGCCTCCCTTGGTACTTTGTTATCTGCAAGTACCCTCACCAGTTTTACAGAATATATCTGTATGAGTTGGTCAGCTGTTATAGAGGCACAAGCTCTAGTTGACAGAACCCAATAAATAGTATAATAGCTATTGTAGAAAATAAAGAAATAATGTAAAAAACAAAAGAAGCAAATACATCATCTATAATGCCCAAGACCACACATTTCTTATCAAAAACAAGAAACTCTAATTTTTCTTTTAGTCAGGTAACTAAACAAATCTTTTGTATTTGTTTAGCCTGGGTACTGTCTTCACTCCCTACTTTGCTTCATGAATTTGAATTCGGCACAGAAAGCTTTGACAGCTCAAATATGCTTTTAGTTACAAATAAATACACGAAAACCCTGCTAAGAGCTGCCTGTGACCTGTTATTTAAGTTCCTCCCCTAAATTTGCAAAATTGATATAACCATTGTTAATGGAAAAGGTCTTTAATACTTTTACCTTAACCTAAGACTTTTAATCATTTTTATCATGAGGTATTCTAATTATATAACAGGTTTTTGTTTGTAATGGTCTCAGCAGAAAATCTGAACTCTGGCTTTCAGAGGCTTGACTACTTTATAGAGCACCTAAGAATTAATATTAAATCCACAAGGCATATAAACAACTTGTACAAGTCAGGTGACAATTAATTGAAAACACTATTATTATAGCTGTGATGTTCAAAGGTTAAAACCAGAAGCTTGAAGCTGCAGAGTCAATGAGTACTGCTGGTTTTATTATTTTTTATTGAATTTATTAGGATGACATTAATTAATAAAATTACATGGTTTCACGGCTACAGTTCTATAGCACATTGTCTGTATATTGCATTCTGTGTTCACCACCCCAAACCAAGTTTTCTTCCATCACCATTTATCCCCCTTTTGCCCTCTCCTACCCCCCCCACCTCCATTTCCCTCTGGCAATCACCATACCATTTTCTGTCCATGAGGGTTTTTTTTAATCCCTTCATCTTTTTCACCCTGCTCCCTTCCCTCCTCCCCCAATAGCTGTCAGTCTGTTCTCTGTATCCATGAGTCTGTTTCTATTTTGTTTGTTAGTTTATTTTGTTCATTAGATACCACATATAAGTGAAATCATATGATATTTGTCTTTTCTCTGCCTGGCTTATTTCACTTAGCATAATACTCTCCAGGTCCATCCATGCTGTTGCAAAAGGTAAGATTCCATTCTTCCTTTAAGGCCAAGTAGTATTCCATTATGTAAATGTACTACTGTTTTTTAATCCATTCATCTACTGAAGGGAACTTGGGCTGCCACAAAAGCTTGGCAATTGTATATAACCATATTTACTGTAATGAACATAAGGGTGCATATATTTTTTCACATTTGTGTTTAAGGTTTCTTTGGATATATTCCTAGTAATAAAATCACAGAAAACAGTTACATTTTTAATTTTTTGGGGTAATTTCATACAGCTTTCGACAGTGGCTGCACCAGTCTATATTCCCGCCAAAAGCGCACGAGAGTTTCCTTTTCTCCGCGTGCTTGCCAGCACTGGTTGTTTGTTGATTTATTGATGATGGCCATTCTGACTGGTCTGACTTGATATCTCATTGTGGTTTTAATTTACATTTCTCTGATGATTAATGATGTTGAGCATTTTTCATACGTCTATCAGTCACTTCTATGTCCTTGTTTGGAGACGTGCCTATTCAGGTCCTTTGCCCATTTTTAATTGGATTGTATGTTTTTTTGGTATTGAGTTTTATCAGTCCTTTATAAATTTTTCATATTGACCCCTTATCAGATATATTGGCCCAATATGTTCTCCCATTCAGTGCATTGTCTTCTTATTTTGTTTATGGTTTCCCTTGCTGTGCAAAAACTTTTTAGTTTGATGTAGTCCTATTTATTTATTTTTTCTTGTGTTTCCCTCTCCTGAGAGGATACATCAGAAAAATATTGCTACCAGCAATGTCCAAGGTTTTATTGCCTGTTTTCTTCCAGGCTTTTTATGGTTTCGAGTTTAAGTCTTTAATACACTTTGAATTTATTCTTGTGTGATCCAGTTTCATTTTTTCTACACATATCTGTTCATTTTCACAACACCATTTATTGAATAGGTTATCTTTAGCCCATTGTGTCTGCTCGCTTCCTTTGTTTAGTGTTAATTAACTATAAGGTTGTAGGTTTATTTCTGGGCTCTCTATTATATTCCATTGATCTATCTGTGTGTTTTTATGCCAGTACCATGCTGTTTTGATTACTATGGCTTTATAGTATAGTTTGATATTAGGTAGCATGATTCCTACAACTTTGTTCTTCTTTCTCAAGATTGCTATTGCTATTTGGGGCTTTTTGTGATTCTGTTGATTGCTTAGGATAGTATGGGCATTTTAATGTTGTTAATTTTTATCCATAAATACTGTATGTGCTTCCACTTATTTGCATCTTCTTCAATTTCTCTTCAGTATATTATAATTTTCTTAGTACAGATCTTTTACGTCTTTGGTTATATTTATTGCTAGGTATTTCAGTCTCTTTGAAGCAATTGTGAATGAGGTTTTTTTTAGATTTCCTTTTATGATAGTTCATTATTGACATTCAAAAAGGCAACTGATGCTTTGAGGTTAATTTTGTATCCTACTACTTAATTCATTTATCAGTGCTAGTAGTTTCTTGTTGGAATCTTTAGGGTTTTCTATATACAGTATCATGTCATGCAAATAATGAGTTTTACTTCTTCCTTTTTAATTTAGATGTCTTCTGTTTATTCTTCTTGTCAGATTCCTATGACTAGAACTTTCAGTACTATGTTAAATAAGAGAGGTAAATGCAGACATCCTTGTTTTGTTTCCAAAATTAGGAGCAACAATTGTAGTTTTTGCCTGTTGACCTTGGCAATGGGTTTGTCACATATGGCTTTTATTATGTTTGGGTATGTTCCCTCTAGTCACACTTTACTGAGAGTTTTAATCATAAATGGGTGCTAAATTTTATCAAATGCTTTTCTGTATCTCTTGATATGCTCATATGGTTATTATCCTTCATTTTGTTTATGTGGTGTATCACATTTATTGATTTGCAAATGTTGTATCAACCTTGCACTCCCAAAACAAATCCCACTTGATCACGGTGTATAATCTTTTTGATGCCTTTCTGTTTTCAGTTTGTTAATATTTTGTTGAGGATTTTAACATTTATGTTCATCAGGTATATTGGCCTATAATTTTTTATTTTTATAATGTCTTTACCTGGTTTTGAAACTAGGATAATGCTGTCCTCACAAAATAAACATTGGAGCCTTCCCTCCTCTTGAATTTTTTGAAATAGTTTGAGAAGGAGAGGTGTTATTTCTTCTTGGGACACTTATAAAATTCACTTATGAAGCCATCCAGTCTAGGGATTTTGTTTGTTGGAATTTTTTTTTTTTTTTTTTGACTACTACTTCAGTTTCACTGGGTGTAATCTGTCTATTCAGATTTTCTGATTCATGCTAATTCATTATCGCAATATTGTATGTTTCTTGTATGGAATATTTATTTGTTTCTTCCAGATTGTCCAATTTTTGGCCTATTGTTGTTTGTAATATTTTCTTATAATTGTTTGTATTTCTGTGGAGTCAGTTGTTACTTCTCCTCTTTAATTTCTGATTTTATTTATTTGGGTCCACTATCTTTTTTCTTGATGAGTCTGATTAAAATCTTGTCAATCTTGTTTATCTTTTCAAAGAATCAGCTCTTGGACTCATTAATCTTTTGTATCATTTTTAAACAACATTTTGCTTATTTCTGTTCTGCATTTATTATTTCCTTCCTTCTATCATTATTGGTTTTGTTTGTTGTTCTCTTTCACATTCCTTTAAGTGTAAAGTTAAACTGTTGATTTGAGCTTTTTCTTGTTTTTTTGAGGTAGGCCTGTAATGCTACAAATTTCCCTCTCAGAACTGCTTTCACTGGGTCTCATAGATTTTGGGTTGCTGTGTTCTTATTTTCATTGTTTTAAGGTATCCTTTGATTTCTTTTTTAACTTCATTGTTAACCCATTCATTGTTTAATAACATGTGATTTAGCCTCCCTGTCTTTGTGTGTTTTTCAATGTGTGTGTGTGTGTGTGTGTGTGTGTGTGTGTGTGATTGACTTCTGGTTTTGTACCATATGGTTAGAGAAGATGCTTGATACAATTTCAATCTTCTTTAATTTATTGAGACTTGTTTTGTTTCCTAAAATGTGGTCTATCCTAGAAAGTGTTCTATTTGCACTTGAAAGGAATATATATTGTGCTGCTTTGGTGTAAAATGCTATGAAGATATCAATTAAATCCATCTGATTTAGTGTGTCACTTAAGGCCACTAATTCTTTATTGATCTTTCTGTCAAGGAGACCTGTCTGTTGATGTTAATAGGGGTGTGAAAAATTCCCTACTTTGACTGTATTTCTGTCAATCTCTCCCTTTATGTTCATCAAGATTTGCTTTTTATATTTAGGTGCTTCTATGATGAGTGAATAATGTGTACAAGGGTTCTATCCTCTTGTTGGATTGCTTCATTTATCATTATACATTGTCCTTTGTCTGCTACTATTGCCTTTGTTTTAAACTCTATTTTGTCAGTTATAACTATCACTACTCCAGTTTTTCTTTTCTTTTTTTTTTTTTTTGCATTTGCATTTACATGAAACATTTTTTTCCACTCCTTACTTTTAGTCTGTGTGTATCTTTCATTCTGAGGTGGGTATTTTATAGACAACATATATATATGGGTCTTATTTTATTATACATTCAGCTATCCTACGTCTTTTGATTGGAGAATTTAAGTCATATGCATTTAAGGTAATTATTGATCGTTTTATTTTTTTAACTATGTTCCTCTGCTGTTTTTTTTTTTTTCTTAATTTTTTTCTTCTTAAATAAGACCCTTTAGCATTTCTTGTAACACTGGTTGGTGGTAACAAACTTCTTTAGCTTTTTCTTGTCTGAGAAGCATTTTATTTCTCATCAATTTTAAATGCTAATCTTTCTATGTAAAGTAGTTTAAGTTGTAGGTCCTTGCTTTTCATCACTTCAAATACTTCATGCCATTCCCTGCTCACCTAAAATATTTCTGTTAAGAAATCAGGTGACATTCTTATGGGAGCTCCTTTGTGTTTCTCTTGCTGTTTTTAAGATTCCCTTTGTCTTTAACCTTTGTTATTTTTAATTATGATGTATCTCGGCATAGTCCTCTTTGGGTTTATCTTGTTTGGGACTCTGAGTGTCATTTTTCTTCACCCATTTAGGTAAGTTTTCAGTCATTATTTTTCTAAAACGTTCTGGGTCCCTTGCTCTCTTTCTTCTACTTCTAGTACCCCTATGATGCAGATAATGGTTCACTTCATTTTGTCCCCATTTTATTTAATAAATCCTCACTTTTAACTTTTTTTCTAGTTGGTGGGTTGATTGGCTGTGTTCTGATACCTTGTCTTTCAAGTTGCTGATTCTGTCCTCTGCTTCATTCACCTACTAGTTATTTCCTCTAGTAATTGCTCATTTTACATATTTTATTCTTCATTTCTGTCTGTTTTATGGTGCCTATGTCTTTTTTCCTACTGTTGTAGTTCTCACTAAGTTCCTTACAGTTCTTTTCTTTAAGCATGTTTTATTGATTATATTGTTACAGTAGTTTCAATTTTTTTCCCCTTTGCTCCCCTCCGCCCAGTACCTCCTTTCCCTCCAGCAATCCCACCCACCTTATCATGTTCATGGATCATGCATATAAGTTCTTTGGCTTCACCCTTTACTATATTATTGTTAACTTACCCCTGTCTATTTTGTACCAACCAATTATGCTTCTTAATCTCTGCACCATATCCCCATTTCTACCCCTCCACCCTCCCAGCTAATAACCCTCCAAATGATCCCATACCTATGATTCTGTTCCTATTCTGGATTGCTTAGTTGGACCTTGTTTTCATTTTTTAGATTCAGTTGTTGATAGTTGTGAGTTTGTTGTCATTTTAATGTTCATAGTTTTGATCTTCTTTTTCTTAAGTAAGTCCCTTTGAAATTTCATATAATAATAGCTTGGTGATGATGAATTCCTTTAGCTTTACCTTGTGTGGGAAGCACTTCATCTGTCCTTCTATTCCAAATGATAGCTTTGTTGGATAGAGTAATCCTGGTTGCAGGTTGCCTTTCATCACATTGAATATTGCTTGCCAGTCCTTTCCTGCCTTTGGTATCTCAATCATGATGCATCCTGGTGTCGTCCTCTCTGGCTCCAGCTCACCCAGGATGATCCATGTTTCCCGGATCTGTATGTCCCTCTCCTTCGCAAAATTTGGGAAGTTTTCCTCATTTTTTAAAATTCTTGCTTCCTCATTCTGCATTGGTTGGCTGTTTTTTTCTTCTTTATATTCCAAATAATTGATTTGAACCCCGGTTTCCTTCCTTGCACCATTGGTTTTGTATGGATCTTCCTTCGTTTCACTTAGCATAGCCTTCACTTCTTCCCTTATGAGTTTGCCATACTTAAGCATATCTGTCAAGCCTGAGAGCATCTTTATCACCAGGGTTTTAAATTCTGCATCTGTTAGGTTGCCTATCTCCTCATCTGTTAGGTCTGCCATCTCCTTATCGCTTAGTTCTCCCACTGGAACCTTGATCCGTTCCCCCTTTTGGGCCATACTTCTCTGTCTCCTCATTCTGACAGGCTCCTGTGTTTGTTTGCCTCTGTGTCCCAGGTAGAGCTGTAGCTCCTGTTATGTTGTAAGGGGCAGAGCCTTAGGGATTCATCGGTGTTAGTACAGAGCGACCTTTTCACCACATTGTGGTGCTCTATGTGGGGAAGGGGTCGGAGAGGGAACAAAGCCACCTGCCCAGCACTCGCCTCTTTTCCAGGCACCTCTCCCACTTCCACACTGGACTGGCACCCCTCCAGTTGTTGCCTTGGCTGTCGTTCCCAGAGTGTGTGGGTCTGCGAACATTCTAGGTCCATGGGGACCCTTTAAACAAGCAGCCTCTGCTGAGAGACCAGCAGTTTCTGCCTCCACCCCAACCCCCACTGGTCTGCACAGTCAGAAGCAATAGCTTGATTTTCCCCGGTGCTGGGATCGTGAGCTGTGAGGTCCAGTGAGGAGCTGGGAACGCTCCCCAGGTGTCCCTCTGGACTTTTTTAAATGCGTGACTGCGCTTCTCCACAGGCCTGCTGCTGCAGCTGTTGTTGCCGCCCCCACACTGCATCCTCTCCACCCTGGCTTTGCTGCTCCTACTTGTCTGGATGAGTATTTCTTCTTTATATCTTTGTTTGCTGGACTTCCATGCAGTTTGACTTTCTGGAACTTTTGGTTGTTTCTAGTTTTGAGGTAGTTGTATTCCTTCTTAGTTGTGAAGGGAGTCGCAGTGTGTCTCTTGACTAAGTTTCTTGAGCATCCTTATAACTAGTCTTTTGAACTCTATCTCTGGTAAATTGCTTACCTCCATTTCACTCTTTTTTTGGATATTTCTTCTGTTCTTTCAAAGACCTGTTTCTTTGTCTCCCCATTTTCACTACCTCTTTGTGTTTATTCTATGTTTCTATCTGATATAATCCTGGAGTGGGCTTATATAGCAGGTGTCCTTTGGGGACCCCATGGTGCAATCTTCTTGATCACCTTCTTGTGTTCTCAGAGAATGACCCTTGTTGGGTTATGTGGGCCCTTCTGTTGTAATTGGTTCTTGATTGCTATTGACTTGTTCATGTATGGGGTAGACTTTCAGGTTTGCAGACAGTAAGAATCAACCCAACCACAGTTTATGAGCTAACCACACACAGCAGATACCACCTCAGCAGCACCTGGCCTTCCAGGATCTCCCTTTACATCAGCAACTTTTGAAGCTAATTGAATTTTCCTCTGATGTTGTATGATGCCGGCCATTGGGTATTTTGGTTCTGGGGTTTCTGAGAGGTACTCTGGTGGAGGCCAAAGTCAGATGTTGACTATGACTGGCCCTGAGCAACCTTTTTGGAGCTACAAGGCAATCTACAATTTATGGCTTCCTCTGTTTGGCCTGGATGTGTGCTGGAAGGATCAATCTGTGCACCAAGACTGGATTTTACCAGCACTAGACCAAGGGGAAGCTCAGCTAAAGTCCCAAGAAACTCCAAGGTTTGCTTCCACCTGCCTCCATCTGCCAGCTGCCTGTTAGGTTCAGTCACTGAAAAAACCTCTGGTGGTACTCGAGTTGCATAGGATAGATTCTCAGTGAGTCACTAGGTAGGGAAGACAGGGGTTTACCAAATTGATACAGGTTCAGTGCTAGATCTGAGATCACTCAGAAAACTCACTGGGTTATATCAAGTCTAGCTGCCACACATTGAGTGCTCACATACTTCTGTGGTAAGGTGAGGTCTCAAAGAGTCATCAAGGTGAGGCTGATAGAGTTTTCTCAGGATTTAACAAATTGTGATTGTTTGAAAGGATGGTTGTGCACCAGTCAATGTGTGAAGAAATAATTTCTCCCATTTTAAAGCCATACAACACAATCTATCCCAAAGTCTTCCAAAAGCCTAATCTCATCAGGGCAATGTCACTGGGAGATGGAGAGTTGGTTAGGCTTGGGCATAGGTGGAGGTGGTGTGGCTCCTACTTCAGAACCATACAACTTCCTCTGTCCCAGATTCTGCCCAGACCTCGGCAAGACAGAACCACCAAGTGCTGAGAATGTGGGGCCTCTGGAAGACCAAAGGGTGGGGCTAGAGCATCTACCATGATGGGCAGGTGCCAGTAAGGTCCATGGGAAAAAGGGGGAATGGGTTTCACACCAAAACCATACAATTCAGTCACTGACACTTTCTGAGTCTACTCAGACCTCTACACCACATTCAGGTAGCTGACTCCTCATCAGGGATGATCTCTGCAGATGTGAGTGACAAGAAGGAGTCCAGGGTTAGAGTTACTACATTCCCCCAGGCTGATGCCATAAGGAGGAGTGTACTCCACTCAAGAAAGATGTAATCTGCAGTATGGGAAAGTGAATCAGCACAGAGGTCCTTGCAGATGTCCCCTCAGCTCCCTGTCCAGAGCCACAGACTCCACGTAGAACTCTAGACTGCTTTGCTCTCCCTCCACTAGAGCCTAGAGTGAATGGCTACAAAAGAGATTTGGTGTGTTGGTCCTTAAAAGTGATGCCTGTGCCCTGGCTGGTGTTGCTCAGTGGATTGAGCACCGGCCTGTGGACTGAAAGGTTGTCAGTTCAATTCTCAGTCAGGGCACATGCCTGGGTTGCTGTCCAGGTCCCCATTTGGGGGCATGTGAGATGTACATCAGTGTTTTTCTCTTTCTCTTTCTCCCTCCTTTCTCTTCTCTCTAAAAATAAGTAAATTAAATTAAAATAAAATAGAATAGAATGGTGCCTGTGTCTCTAGCAGAATTCCCATTCTCCCTGACAGAGAGAATCCCTGATGATTTTTACAGCCACATGTTTTGTGGGTGCCTCTTCTGGCTGGTGATCCTGGTGTAGGGATGAAACCCCACGCTCCTCAGGAGGAAACTTTGCAGCTGAGATATCCTTCTGGAACCTTAGCTGCTACCCGTGGGAGCAGGGCCAGCCTTTTTACATTTCCACTCTTCCTTACCATCTCAGTGTGGCTTCTCTAACTCCTTGAATATAAGATTTCTCTCTGGTTAGTCTTCAGTTGATTATTCAGGTATATTGCTCTATATTTTAGTTGGAGCTCCAGTTTGGTCCTTGGAGGAGTTGAGTGGTGAGTGTAGTTCCCACCTACTCTGCCACCATCTTGGATCTCTCTCTGGTGGTTTTAATTAACCTCCATCAAGAAACAGTATTTTCTATATGGATTCCAGTAGTCTTGAACTTTAAAACACCAGGGAAACATAGAAGCTAACAATTTAGGATGCCTCTGATAAAGTAATCCTTGCTTCCAACATTCTGCTGATTATAAGGTACATCATCAATGTATTAATTTAATTCTCAGTTATTTTCTATAGATATATTTTTACCCTTTGAGGTAAGAGTATAAAAGAGATGCTTTGGTTGCATTTCATGTCTTCAAACTCTCTTCCTCTTTCCCATTTAAACTATGCAAGGTGTATGCCAATTATAAGACATAACATCAATTTAGTGATAACTTTTCAGGGTAACCAAAAAAAAAAAAAAAAAACCACAACAACCACAACTACAAAAAAATACATTCAATCACTACATCAAGTAGAAGGTACATCCTTATATCAGAAATATTAACATGGAGTTGGGGAGGAAAATTTGCTTCTTTGACCTGAAGAAACTCCAATATTTCCTACACCCTCTCGCAGGGGCCTCACATGCCACCATCAATACTTTACTCAAACTTTAGTGTTAGGCTATTAAGATGTAAACACCATCACCTGCCACACACACACACACACACACACACACACACACACACATATTCACCTAACAAAGCAAGTCCCCACCTGCCTAGTAGGTTAGATTTGTAATTGGTATTAGTAGTTTCTGTAATGTAAAATAGTTCTACATCTTACATGGGGCATAATAGAAAGAGGAAGAGAGTTTGAGGACATTGAATACCATCAGTGTGAGGAACCAGTAAAGAAATGCTAAGACAGAACATCCAAAGAAAAGATACCATTGTTGCAAGGTTGCTGATACCAGACTACACACTGTGTTTATTTTGGCTAGGGAGAGAAAGGAGGATAATATACATGTAAAAACAAACTTACAGTATCAGTGCCTCCATGGGACAAACATGGGTTGAAGAAGCTATTTTTTTCTAGTTTTAAAATATACCCATGGGACTTCCAGCCAAGATGGAGGTGTAGACAGACATGCTGCATCTCCCTCCAAAACTAAGAAGGAATACAACTACCTCAAAACTAGAAACAACCAGAAGTTCTAGAAAATGAAACAACCAGAAGTTCCAGAAAATGAAACTACACAGAAGTCCAGCAAACAAAGATATAAAGAAGGAGTACACATCCAGACAGGTAGGAGGGGCAGAGCTGAGGTGGAGGGGACGCGGTGTGGTGGCCACAGCAGTGGTGGCAATGGCAGGCTGGCAGAAATCGCAGTCACACATTTTAAAAAGTCAGGAGGGACACCTGGAGAGTGTTCCCAGTTCCTCACTGGACCTCGAAGCTCACAGTCCCAGCACTAGGAAAAATCAAGCCTCATTGCTTCTGACTGTGCAGACCAGTGGGGATTGGCTGGAGGCAGAAACTGCCGGTCTCTCAGCAGAGTTCGCTTGTTTAAAGGGTGCCCACAGGCCTAGAACATTCGCAGACCCACTTACTCTGAGAACGATGGCCAGGGCAACAGCTAGAGAGGCGCCAGTCCGGTGCAAAAATGGGAGAGGTGCCTGGAAAAGGGGGGAGTGTTGGGCAGGTGGCATTGTTTCCTCTTGGATCTGTTCCCCACATACAGCGCCACAAGGTGGTGAAACAGGTCGCCCTGCACTGATGAATCCCTAAGGCTCCACCCCTTACAACATAACAGGAGTGACAGCTCTACCTGGGATGTGGAGGCAAATAAACACAGGAGTCTGTCAGAATGAGGAGACAGAGAAGTATGACCCAAAATGGGAAATGGATCAAGGTTCCAGTGGAAGAACTAAGTGATGAGGAGATAGCCAAGCTGACAGGAGAGGAAATAGATAATCTAACAGATGCAGAATTCAAAACCCTGGTGATAAAGATGCTCACAGGCTTGACAAATATGCTTAAGTATGGCAAACGCATAAGAGAAGAACTGAAGACTATGCTAAGTAAAAGGAAGGAAAATCCACACAAAACCAATGGTGAAGGGAAGGAAACCAGGGTTCATATCAATGATTTAGAACATAAAGAAAAAAAAACAGTCAACCAGTGCAGAATGAGGATGCAATAATTGAAAAAAATGAGGAAAACTTCCCAAATTTAGCAAAGGAGATGGACATACAGATCCGGGAAGCACAGAGGGTCCCAGGCAAACTGGACCCCCAGGCAAGCTGGACCACACCAGCACACCTCATGATTGAAATGCCAAAGGTGAAAGATAAAGACAGAGTCCTGGGGGCAGCAAGAGAGAGGTGGAAAGTTGTCTACAGGAGAGTATCTATAGGACTGTCAGCTGATTTCTCAGAGGACACTTGGCAGGCAGGAAGGGACTGGCAAGAAGTATTCAATGTGATGAAAGGCAACCTGCAACCAGGATTATTCTATCCAACAAGGCTATCATTTGGGATGGAGGGCAGATGAAGTGCTTCCCACACAAGGTAAAGCTAAAGGAGTTCATCACCACCAAGCCATTATAACATGAAATGTCAAAGGGACTTACTTAAGAAAAAGAAGATCAAAACTGTGAACACTAAAATGACAACAAAACACAACTATCAACAACTGAATCTAAAAAATGAAAACAAGGTCCAACTAAGCAAACCAGAATAGGAACAGAATCATAGGTATGGGATCATTTGGAGGGTTATTAGCTGGGAGGGTGGAGGGGTAGAAATGGGGATATGGTGCAGAGATTAAGAAGCATAATCGGTTGGTACAAAATAGACAGGGGGATGTTAAGAATAATATAGGAAAACGTGAAGCCAAAGAACGTATATGCATGACCCATGGACATGAACTAAGGGGGGTGGGATTGCTGGAGGGAAGTGGGGTACTGGGCAGAGGGGAGCAAAGGGGGAAAAATTGAAACTACTGTAACAACATAATCAATAAAATATACTTAAAAAAATACACCTTTGTATGGCAATGGCTACATGAATGAGATATAATACGTGTTTACCTTCTACATTTCAACTTCAAAGGCTTACTCCTTTGCTTGAGGTCTGTGAGGTCTGCCTAGGGTAGCTGATATTTTTCTAATGGGAAAGCATGGGTTAATAGCAAAAATTATTATGTAAGAAAGATATACTGTGAAATTATTAATTATAAGCACTTTCTATAACAATTTTAGAAAAACATATTGCCAGCCAAACAAATGCACTATTTCTGTTTTAGGAATTCATCAGCTGTATAAATGGGAAGGTTGTATCTAATATGCCTAATGAAGGTGGGGTTGGGATGGAATGGAAGGACACAATTAATCCTAAAATGCTGAGGTATTACCAAATGAGCTATTTTCCCATTTTCAATATTTTTTAAAATATTGGATCAAAGGAAATTGGGATTTTAAGTGAAAGGGACTGAATCTGGCCCCACTTCTGCTGTTAATCTGCAATGTCACCTTGAGTAAAATCAAACGAAACAAAAAACAAAAAAAACTTGTTAAAATTAAGATAATGCAACAAATCTCAAAAGGCTGCTTTGAGGTTTCCATATTATTATGTATCATAAAGTGTGAAAGCTTTATATGAGGATACTGGAATATGCAGTCAGGAAGAAACAGGGAGCATCAAATAAAACTGAATTGCATTTTTGCTATATTATTTGCTAAGTATAGAACTTAGTCTGATTACTTAATCCCTGAGTCCCTCTTTAGTAACATAGAAATATCTTACAGGATCATCATGAGCAACAAAAGCAATAATAGAAATCAGTGCTAGGATAGTGTCTACCACATACTATTCGTTCTATACATATTTGTTGCTTTCTGTTTTTACTATGAGGAAATTAATACAAGTGTCAATTTAATAAAACAAGCGTTTTTTGAAATGCAAGCTGTATAAAAGATTCAAAGCTAAGCGCTGAGGCTGTATGCAAGAGCAAATGAAAGCTGGTTCATACTCCCAAGATATCTATAATCTACCAGGGCTGGGGAGAAGGAAAGGTTAGAGTGTCCTCTACAACTAAAGATGTCATGTAATTTCTAATTCATCATTCTAATTGGGAACAGTGATGTGAAAAGGGTAGTGCTTTGATACTAGGGCAGATATATAAATTCAGGCTGTGCCAAACAAACCAAGACATAGGGTCACTCAGTCCACAAGGGGTATGTCAGGCACTGGAAAGGGGGAATAAATTCAGATGACTTCCTGCAAATGCCTCAGGCCAACATTTAGACCAGTAATTGGTACTTTGTTTCTGATCATAGGAAGTTCCAAAATGTTCTGCTTTGCAGCCCCCACTCCCTGATAATGTCTCAACTGGGGAAACACTTGGCTGTGAAGAAACGTTGCATCTCCCACCATTCTGTGAAAAAAACTCCCTCCCACGAATACACAGCATTCCCACTTAGGTAGAGGGAAACCTACACACGGCAGCAGATATGTTTTGATGCCCTAATTTCTGCCACTAAGCCTGATGATAATGTGTTTGTTTGTTGTAGTTACCAAAGAATCAACATGCCCTAAATGCTCATAGGATTAATTAACCTCACTATCAAAGGAGGAAAAACAGAGCACAAATAGGCCTCATAAAACCTAATAATATGAACATTTGTGTTTGATTTTGTCTGCATGCTAAATTTAGGGACATCTGTATAATTTATTCATAAGAATCAATGGGCAATGATCCTACTCAAGAGGAACAATTCAATTTTCAACTTTGGAAGTTTGGTTCTGCCTGTCCTTTGATTGTATACCGGACAATCTCTTTTCCTAAGACAGGCCTTATTATACTTGATTAAAGGGTTTATTCTTGTGGGTCTTGAGTAAACCAACTGAACTTGCAGAGCTGGCATGAAATTAAAAAAAAAAAAAAAATAGGGAGGTGGCTTTTAAAAATCAACTAGTGACCTTGTAAGACAGAAGTAAATGTTTTGTTTTAAAAAGGCAGGGTATCACAGCTTTCATCAAATTTAGATTCTTTTCCAGCTCTGCTGCACATTCAGGTTTGAGAAAAGTTTAGAAAACATAGAGACTTAGTTTTCTTAGCTATAAAATGGGGATTACACTATGAAGGGTAGTTTTGAGGATTAATAAAATGATGCTTTTAAAGTAGTTTTTAAAAAATGTAGTTAAGATAATTAACGCAGTACCAGGCATGCAGGTTTGCTTCAATAAATGACTCAATATAATGATCTTACAATATAGGATAAAAATTTTATAAGTACACAACTTATAAGAAAACTCTTAATTAAAATTTAAAAATCTTGGCTTAACAGTTTGCACACAAACAAGCCTATTTTTTTCTTCCATTAAACATTATTTTTGGACTTTGGCTTTTGTTAATCATTGTTTTGTCTAGTAATAAGATATTGCTACCTATCTACAACAAAGGTCATGAATTATAAAGTTTCAACCCAAGAAATAGTCATTCAGCATGAAGAAAAGTTAGCATCACATGTTAAAATAAAAGAGACATCTTCAATAATTTTTAGGATCTGAATCATCTTGGAAGAAATCTTCCTACAAGTTGATTTTATGTCCCATCTCGCCACAGAACAGAAGACTCTATAAGGTTAAAGCACTATGCAACCTTATTCTAAAGGCCGGCCTGTGGAAAAAACCTACAGAAAGGAAAGGAGAAGAAAAAAAATGCACCTTTGTGGGCCACTTTTTCACTACTTGCCAGTCTAAGGACTACATTCTGCATGAGGAATCCAAATGTCATCTGGGGGCCCCTTGCTTCTTGAAATGGAACCTTAATTTTCTCAGAGACCTACTACTTATCTATGGATATCAACAGAAACTTCCATAGTTATGTTAATTCTCAAGAGCCTCTCTTTCTACGATCACCAATACTACCTACCAGAACACAAGACTAGATAAAGGAGAGTTTACTAACCTGGGGACACTCTCCTAGGACATGAGATTTAACACCTTGGCCAGAACCCCAGAGAATGATCCAAATTCGCTACTAGAATAGCTCCTAGAAGACTGAAGAAAGTAATGGCTCTGATGAGAGAAGTTGAAGTGTCTGAGTTGTCTTGGCAGCTGGTGGAGAAAGGGACAAAATGGCTCAGGACCCCAGTCTAACCATGATTAAAATATTAAGTGTAAGATGAAGAACAGTCTACAAAACAAATACTCTCAAAACTGTCAAGGTTATCAGAAACAAGGTAAGTCTGAACAACTGTCACTAGCTAGAGGAACCTAAAGAGCAATGATGACTTCATGTCATGTGTTACTTTGGATGAGAACCTGAAACAGAAAAAAATCATTCGGTAAAAACTAAGGAAGTGTAAATAAAGGATGGACTTTAAGCAATAAGAATGTTGGTTAATTAGTTGTAATAATTGTGGATAGTGATGTAAGAGGTTAACAAAGGGGAAACTGGCAGGGAGATATATGAGAACTCTCTGTACTATCCTTGTGCTTTTTTCCTATATCTAAAACTACTTTAAAGTTAAAAGCTTATTACAAGAAAAAAGTGTGCTCAGGTAAGTGAGAAAGCTGTACAGATAGAAGGCCAAAAGACTCAGACGAGGATTAAGATTCACCAGAAATAGGGCTGTGATGGGGGAAGAGGCACCAACATCTCAGAAATCAGGTGGCTGGAGAAGCTGTCACAGATCTTGGCTCACTGAAAGCAATGAGGAGGATGAGGCTCTCAAACAATAGAAGCTATTGGCAGAATTCATGGCCAGAAACTGGGATGTCACCATTGTTATAATGAATGGCATGGTCAGAATGGCAGTCAAGAAACCTTAAATAAATGAGAGTTCTGGAATTCATAAATAGAACATAATGTCTCTAATAACTAGAGATCTGAGACATCAGCATGCTTCCTCAAGTCTGAATTACAATGAATTAACCTGGTGGTCATTTCCTCAGCCCATAAATATATACTTGGGATTGATATCCTTGGCAATTGGAGTAACTTTCACATTGTGTCTTTGGCCTGTGGGATAATTGCAAGTGAAGTTGGGAAGCCAAGTGGAAACCTCTGAAACTGCATCCCACGTCTGGCCAAAATAATAAATCAAAAACAGCATTGCATCCCAAGGGAGAAGGCAGAGAGATTAAAACATTACAAGATTTAAGGAAAGCAGTTTTACTTCATTTGCTATTCTGGTGTCCTGTAAAAATCAAATGGCTCCTGGGGAATGATGTAGACTATCCCAAAAGCTCTACTGAAGAGCATCCATAGTAACAGCTATCATGTCAAACAAGATATTTTTTGCTAGATTAGATGGATATAACACGGCTTCAGGTACAGTGTACATGACCATTAATTTGGTGAATGTCTTCTTTTTTTATTTCATCAGCTTTGAGGATCGGAAACTATGACAGTCACAAAAAGCATACAACAACATATTCACAATTTTACCCTAGGTTATGCTAACTCTCCACTTTATCATAATTTAGGGGAGAGATCTGGACTGCCCTGGCATCGTACAAAATATCACACTTATCTAACACATCATTGATGTCACAGTGACTGACCAGAATAAGCTAGACGTGACTAACATGCAAAAGCCTTTAAGACATAAGTGCTGCAGAGGCTAGTAGATAAAGCTTCTGAATATTTAGAGATCTGCCACTTTAATAAAACATTTTAGGGGGCCAGGAGTCAGAGCCATGTCAAGACTTTCTCTTAATGGAAAGAACAAATTGTGCTGCTACTGCCTCTTCGTCCACAAAGAAATCTAATTACTGGAAGTCTCTTTTCTCTGGCACCTAGAAATACTGCTCTGACTGTAAGAACGGAGTCTCTCAGAGAACAATGAGGAGGCAGCAAATAGACAAAAAGAAGTTTATTGAGGGAATTAGTAAGCAGGGAAGAAGCTGTGCCACGAATGGCCCTACTCCAGACTCCTAGGGAAAGAGGGGACTGTTTTATAGGGGGAATAAACAAGAAGCTATTGAATTCAGTCATTTATCTTGCAGCTGTGAGTCTGGGGGCTGATCAAGGCTGAACAGAGCTCGGTCTGACACTCCCCGCTATCACTGGAAACTCCCAGACAACTGCAGGTGGGTGGGGGTGAAAGGGAGAGCATGGGAACTGAGGCTGTCACTGACTAATGTATTAGAGGCCATGAAAGGGTGTCAGCTTTGATTGGGACTCAGAGAAAGAAAGGGTTTTCACCAGATCTAAGCTGTACTATGTGTAGCTCTGCCTCGTGGGTCATGGTATTTCCCTTCGTGGAAAAAGATGCACTGAGGAATTTGGCAGGCCCAGCAGAATTAGTTTGGAGGCTCCTGGGTCCTGGACTCTGGTAGAAGCAGAAAGCTCACCACAGAGACCAGGTGACCATATTTTTAAGACTTCCCGCCATGAAGTGGGTTCTGTGGGACTGACCACGTCATAAACCCATGCAGTAGTTCCAGCAGAAATCCATTAAAAGATAGAAATTTCAGGATTGAGCATAAGGAGGACCAAGTTTGGTATAAGGATGGATCAACTTGGTGTGCAAGTGGAAGACAGAAATGAACAGTGGTTGTGATACAGCCACACCCAGAGTGGCTTCCAAAATAGCATGGTTGCTCAAATAGATGAATAAGCCACTTGGTGGCAAGTTGATTACTTTGGACCAATTTCAAACTTGGAGGTTCGTTCAGAGAAAAATGGATATCTAATTCAAGAGTGGCTTTTCTTTCCTGTCCACAGAACCTCAGACAGCACCACCCCAGAAGAGAAACACTGCCTTCTGTTCTTGATTTACACATACACAAACTTGAATAGGGCTTGTAATGTGGAGCAGAATTTACTAAAGCTTTGGGGGGTCTTAGGGGTGGGGGTTGGGGACTGTTTACATCACCACAATGCAAACTTGAAACTGAATACCAGCCATCCTTGTGCTTAAAGTTGTTTGTTGCCATTTTATATTTGGTTAGCCATCTCCTCTCCTTTATTTTCCTTTCCTCTTCTCTCTTTCTCTTCAGGAACAAAATCCATCAGCCAACTAATTAAATAAAAGTCCTCCTGTCTTCTTCAGAGTAATTCAGCTCTGTACAATTCCTACCCCTGAGTCCTGGGCCTCCATCTGACCAATTAAAAAAATGTAAAGAAAGATTTGAATTAATGTTGTAAGAGTTTAGTCCTTGTTTGACAGGGGAACTGGAGCGTTTGGTCTTCCAGATACAGATATAATAAAGTTCATATTGATCACGCTGTAAACAAAATGTTTGAACTCCATTTGTTAGGAAAAACAAACTAATGTACTATAAATTTTAATTATATGTTACTATGATTCCAGATTTAGGTGTACCTGTTATTTATGTTGCCTAAAAAACAGTTTTGTAAAATCTGAGCATGAGTTTATTTGATGGTCAAAATTTGCTATAATTGATACATTTCAAGTCACCCAAAGATAAACAGCAGCCCATATTTGGGTTTGGGATCATTGTTCGAGTTCTACTAATTAGCTAGTGCCTTTGTTTCATCTTCTACAAAATGAAAGCATGTAAATAATAATGCCTGCACTACTTGTCTTATGAAATTGATATAACACCTAAACGAGAGCATTAACTTGAAAATGAGGAATAGTTTAGAAGAATTTAGTTTACTGAATTAAACTTGAGTAAGACTTTCATCATCAGAGATAACATTATAACTATACTTGTTTTCACTAACAGAAAGAAATCTAAAGAGGATTTTTACTTTTATGGTTAAAAAAAAAAAAAAAAAAAAGCTGTTACCAGGTGGTATAATACTAACTTTTGAAAAGCAGGGGACCCCTTTTTATTTTGGTTATGAAAGTTTTCATAGAAATGCTCTCCATTTTGGGTAGCAAGAGAAGCCTGTAAATACATGCACACTTATAGTACATAGGAATGCATCACATATATATTCAAAAGTGTTCCTGGTAAAGTATTTTTGGAGCCAGTCGTTCTAGATCAGGGATGGACAAACGATGGCTCTCAGGTCAAATTCAGCCCTTGTTTAATTTGCCTGTCCCCATAAAGTGTTATTGAAACTTCACTCCGAATATTCGTTTACTGTATCTATAGCTGTTTTTCTGATGCAACAATAGAGTTAATTAGTGCAACAGAGACCTTATGGTCAACAAAGACTAAAGTATTTAGTATCTGTCTGTTTATAGGAAAAGTTTACCAACCCCTGTTCTAGATATTAGAATGTGAAGGCATATGGTATAAAGTGTTTTTTATATGTTGTGGTCTTATCTGTGTTGTGGAGTAGTCATGCAATTTTCCCAATCATTCAAGCCAAAGCCAAGTTATTTTCATCATATCATTGCTTTGGAAGAGTTTATGGCCTGAGGGAACCAGGCAATTGCCCTTCTCTCCACTTGACTTCTGCTATTAATGAGACTTTGGATTAGGGAATTTTCACAAATTTCTTATATGTCTCTCTTTCCAGATCTTTCTCAGAAATTACAGAAAGCACAGGGACCTGTTCTTTCCCTTTCTGCTTCCTACTTAAGAGCAAATACTTAATGTGATATATTAGCAAGATAAATATGTATGTCTATACCCACCATGAGTCATTTATTTTTAAGATGACTATGTCTTTTTGCAGTGAATGTGCCTATTAAGGAAGGTATAAAATAGGCTTGTGTTTTTGCTGGAGCTTAAAAATGAATGGGGTGTTAGTCAGCAAAGTATAGTAAATCCAGCCTCTGCTCATGCTTTAAAAAAGGAGCTAGTTATTATTTGCTTTTTTTTTTTTTTTAGTAGTTGTATGGAGTTATTTTTATTCTTATTTTTTAATTTTTAATTTATTTATTGTTTTTCTATTATAGTTGTCCCATTTTTCCCCAATTATTTGTTTTTTTATCCAACATGTTTCAACTTGATTTTAAAAAGACTTTAGTGGCCATTAACAGAAGAAAAATAATTTACATTTCCTAAGTAATTTGAAGTTGTGTAGTTCATAGATTTTAGACTTCATTAAAAAATAATGTTGATTAAAAATAAAAGACACAAAATAAGTATGCACATTGGCATTTGGAAATGACAGGGTAAGCATTAAACAATTCTATCAAATGTTTCACGTCTGCCAGAACTCCGACTTTCACAGAGAACAGTGATTACAGCCTATGAGAAGGAAGATTATGCAGAGTCTGCAGACTAGTGCTTTAGTGCGCCTCTGCTCTGGGCACATCGATTTTTATGAAAAAAAATATTTTTGTGTGGTTCACATAACAGATTGGGTCCATGAACAGATTTTAAAAATTGGATCTGGTCAAGTGTGACAGTGAATTATTGGAACCAGACTGTCTCGTGCAGTATAATGTATGGAAAGGCCAAACTTCGTGAGTATAAACCCTAACTTTCCTATTTACTAGTTCTGTGACTTTGCACAAATTGCTTTTCCCCTATGAGACTTTGTTCCCTCATCTGTAAAAAACAGACTCTAACAGGATCCTCAGCTGTTTGTGTGGTTTAAATGAGATAATATATGTGAAGTGCTTAGCCTAATGTCTGATGTATGATAAACACTTAATAAATGTTAGCTGTCATAATTGTCAGAACATGGCAGCAGCTGGACTGCCCACTCAGATTTCAATGTATGCAGATGAACCATATGCAAATTAACCTGCCAAATGTGTTGATGGGTAAACTCACCCTAACTAAAATGTTATGTTTGGAAGGGTGTGGAGACAGCGCTTGCAGGCGCACAAGCAGGGGACTCCTATGGGCCCGCGAGGTAGACCAGGAGTCTCTATTCCCCCTTCCCTTGCTCCTACAAACTGTTGACTTGGTCCAGGAGTTTCCTCCCTCTAACCCCTTTCCCTCCCTTCCTTCAATAAACCTGGTGTAAAATCTTAGACTGTTCTCTGGGTGATTTCTCAGAGAAAGTCTACCTGACAATAATAATTATTATTATATGAGCCTTCCATTATGCTCAAGTAGTAATAGCTCATGCTATGGCTCTCCTGTACCAAATATCAACTGCCATTCTTCCTAAGAGTTTGGCTACAGCCTGGAAAATTGGTATCTTGAAGCAAATTAAATATTACTGTGCCGAGAAAGTTATAAAATGATTTCCAAACTTAATTTTTAATTTCATATTTTAACAGTCAAAAATTTCCATCACACTTTTAATATAGGTACGTTTTACCTACTTATGAATTACTTACATGTACTAATATATTATGCACATTTTAAAGTATATTTAAAATGGACATTTAAGAGAAGATAGAAGATATATATTAGGGTATATATTATACTTATATAATATATATTAGAATAATAAAAATAAGATATATAAATTGTAAATGCATTATGTATTATCATATGCATCTCTCTATCTATATGCCCTAATATTTATTCCTGTATCTCAAATACGCACTAGTGTAAATACTCTCCCTTGAAGACCTTTGTACCAGACAATCAGAAATAGGCTGGAAAAGAAAATCATGAGTAAACATTGTATTTCAAGTGTGTTTACTGAACTAGTATGCACTTTATGAATAATAATAATAATTAACGTATATTAAATGTTAAATATATCCACACGATGCTAAGTAAATTGCATATTCTCTCATGCAGTCCATACAGCCACCCTCTGAGGCAGGTACTAATTGTGTACCTTATTTTACAGAGGAGGAAGATGAGAACAGAGTGTTAGGTAACCTGTCCAATGCTTTTATGGAAGTAAGCAGTAGAGTGATGCCTTACAACCTTATCTCCTTCCCTTGCCCAGTGTCCTTCCCCTTGGTAAAACCAGAATAATGATAATTACTACCCTCATTAATGTTAACTGCTATTTTTATGAGCACATGTTATGTGCTGGAACTTCACTAAGTTAAGTGTTGCTCATAGGTAACAGGATAAAATATTTGTTCAGAAAACCCCTTTGATAAGAAAGTCACAGCAGAGAATGTAAAAATCTAAGAGTATATGTCTATAAAAGTCAAGAGCAAGATAAATTACTTTAGAGACTTTTGGGTGACGTTTAAAAGACTCGAGATAAGAGAAGAGAGGAAAATAGAGATCAGCTAGATGGCTTAAGGCTGGTACAGAAAGAAAGGTGAAATAATGAATGTTAAGAAAATTCCCTTAATATGAGGACTTAAAACAAAAGGAATATCTAATGACTAACTAGAGATCTTTAAAATTATTGTCATATGAAGATCCCTTATTTTCTCACAGATCTTCAGTGACGTCTTTTCATTTTATTTACAATCCTTTGAGAAAGTATCATTCTTACCATTATCCTACAAAAGAGGAAACTGTGATACAGTGGTCTGAAGACTTACAATTATTTAAAAAATGGTCGTGGAATTCAAACCTAGGCAAACCGATTTCCTTTCTTGAGTGCTTAGCTCATATTTATACTGCCTCATTTTTATAGCAACTATAAAGATAACACACACATGAGATTTTGTAACTCCCATTTATTGAACAACTATTCTGTGCCATGCTAGTTAACATGCATATATTGTCTTGTTCAATGTGGTAAACATTTTTCAAGGTAGTGTTAATTTCACCATTTTATTGTCAGGAAATTGATGCTAAAAAGGATGTAGTAACCTGGTTAAGGCCTCTTGACTGGCATCAGTAGTCAGATTCAAACTCAGGTCTGTCACACACCCCTCTCCATAACTTATATTCTTTACATAAAGCAATGCTATATCTTTAGTTACAGTAAATAATTCCATCCAGCAGATAAAAAATTGAGTTTATTCTGATCCTTTAATCTTGGAGAGAATACTTTGTGCATAAGAAGTTTCTAGCTATAGGTTGATACTATAAGGCCCCGGGGGTAGAGTTGGAGATCATTCTCCAGCCAAAAGCATCAAAGAGACCTCCTCTGCAGTGTAGAAAGTCAGAGGGCCCTCCACAGCAAAGACCAAGCCAACAAGCCTGGGATCACAATCTTCATATTTGCTCCTTTGAAAGAGAAAAGGAATTACAGTCTATTTCAAGAACATGAGGAAATTATTATAAAACATCAAGTGAGTTTTTATGGTCATATTAGCATAAATCCTTATTTCTATGCATTAAAAATACCTTTGGAAAAGTTTAGTCATGACTTTATCACTTCCTGAGAACTAAATCAAATTGACTTTTCTAAGGCAATTTAGCAAAATTAGCCTCAAGTGCACTCATAACTCTCATCCTTTCTTTGGGATCTGAGACCATACTCTTCCCTGGTTTTCCTCTTACTTCTTCAAACACACTCATTCTCTTGTGAAGACATGACTTCTTTAGCCTGTGCCTTCAATATGGTGCCTTTCCAGAATTCCACTTTTGATCCTCTTCTGTGGTTACTCTGTTTAGTGAATATTGTTATTTGTCTCCCCAGCATTCTCCTTCCCTTCCCAGCAAAACTTACCATTTTTCCATCCTAAAGTTTGACTAGATTTG
This sequence comes from Furipterus horrens, assembly GCF_987537825.1. NCBI lineage: Eukaryota > Metazoa > Chordata > Mammalia > Chiroptera > Furipteridae > Furipterus > Furipterus horrens. The sequence continues at coordinate 26,837,913 of NW_028327172.1, read as the reverse complement.
TTGCACATAACTCCAAAGCAAGAATAGGCTCTGTAAGCCTTCACTAGTAAGCATGATCCCATTCCTCCTTCTTGGAAATGGTGGCTGGTTTGCAAAGATGTATATGAAGTCAGGTATAAGCAAGTCATGCCCATCATGCTCCTCTATTCAAATTAATTGGGAAGGAGTGCACATAAGATTTAAATTGCTCAGTTAGAGCAAATCTGTGAAGGGAAGAGCAGGAATAAAACAGAGGCTGGTTTTTATGACACACTGTTGAGTTTTACGGCCAAAATCAACTGAACCTATGCTAATTTTGGACATTTCAATTATATGAATCAATAAATTACAGAGTTCAGTTCAACTTCCTGTCACTTGCAGTTAATAGCTCCTCAACTGATCCTGTGTACTTTCCCTCTGAGGAATAAAATCCATTTTCTTTATGTATAATTATTTAGCTTCTCTGAGGTTCCTTAGGTTAAACAAGAAAATATTGACCAAATTAAATATAATGAGGTAGTGAAACTTTAAGCATCATGACTGATAAATAATAATTATTTATCTATATATTCGCTGTTTATTTTTACCTCTGACTCTTGAGCTTCAGATCAAAATGTACAACTATTTATTACACATTTCCATCAAGATGGGTCCTCAGCATTTCAAATTAACTTGTTCAAAATTAAATTCAACGTTGTGTCCGCAAAAATACTCTTCCTCTTCTGTCACATTTATGATTATGCCCACGCCTTATACACATTCTCAAAACCCCAGTCTCTTTATTCTTCAATACCCAGCCATTACCCAGTTCTATTGTTCTATCTCTGAAACATCTCTGGAATGTCAGTTCTACTTTGCTTTCTCACTACCTTCACCTTAGTCCAGGCATTTCTTATTTTTTCACATGGACTAAGGCAATAGCTCATTTATCTTCTGTCTCCAGTCTCTAAATTCTTCAGCTCTTCCACAGAGTTGTCAGAGTTCCTTCTAAAACAGATTAAACAAGTCATTCCTTGGCTTAAAATTTATAAACACCATCCACAGTTCCCACTGCCTAAAGACAAATTCTTCATCCTTAGTAAAATATATATTGCCTTCCAAATTCTAACTGTAACCTAATTCTCAGTTCTCATTTATTGTTCTACATTGTCCTTATTCACCCTTTACTCTAAGGTTTTCATATATTCTTATCTTTGTTCAGGCTGAAAAGTTGCAAAATTGCTAGTCATTATTAAGACTGGCTCAAATGTCATTTCCTCCAGAAAAATGTTCCCAATTATCCAGAGTAGAACTAATCACTCTTTAGCCCATGTCCTTTTAGAACATTATATATGTTGCTACTATAATGTTTATTATTTTGTTTCTTATTTTTATTTATCTCTATGACTCCTCTGTTAAACCCTGCATGCCTGAGAATAAGAGTATGTCTTTATACTCCCAGCATCTCAAAAAAAAAAAAAAAAAAAAACACCTTGAAATTAGTAAAGTTGTCATCCTATATTGATTATGTCCTATGTGTCTGGCTTTATGTGAGGTATGTTAAGTAGTGTGTCTTCTTTCTTCCATTAACCCTTTGAAATAGGCATCACTATTCCAGTTTTGTAGATGAGGAAATTGAGACTGAGAAAGTTGTTTGACTTTTCCAAGGTCATATTATTTAGTAAGTGCTAGAGCCAGAAAACAAATCCAGACCTGTATAATTTTTTTTCACTATGACTTATTGCTTTCTTAGACATGGGTTTTTTTTACAATTTTCAAATAATGAATATGTTTGAATAGTACTTACTATGTGTATTTGTTTCTTTATTCAATTTAAAAACCTATCCATGGTCATTTTTCTGCCTCCTATTTGCTCATAAGAATATTATTGAATAATATCCACAAAACTCTCTCCTACTAAAATAAAACATTCTTTCTCTCTACTGTATAAGCTTTAATTTCACTTTCCCCTGCTAGAAAGACAGAGTGCTTTGGACTTGATAGCTGGACTGTAACAAAAATGAAAACATCCCAAGACTTTGTAGTGGTCTTGCCTAGAAAAGCAGGAATCCACCACGGCCTTGTTGTAAAGTACCTGATTATCATTATGACAAAAATATGAAGCAAGAACATTATACTCTAATGAGCCCTTTCTTATTTAGGGAACTCACTTTGGTGGGCTTTGCACATAAATTCTTCACTCTCTAAGACCACAGCACCAAATTAAGCAGTCATTGTATTTTACCACAAATAACATTGAATTCTTATTTTTAAATGTTATTTCAACTGGTACCTGGATGAGTTTTCTAATCTTTCCTTAGGTATGCAACATTATCTGTTTGCCAAATTTAGATAACTTCTTGGAACAGATTCAGTTAAATTTCAACATGTAGCCCTATTGCAATCAAGGCTAAATATTGGCTTATGATTAATTTTTTCAGGTTATAGGAAAAAATCTGGAAGAATATCTCATTTTTCTTCTTTCTCATTTCTCTCCTTACCCATCTTATCTACCTGTAAATTCTTAATTTTATCAAGTCCCTCACAAGACATAAGATTACAATAACCAGTTCTATGTTTTTACCTCAAGGGACTACTTTCTGGGTTTGTGTGTGTGTGTGTGTGTGTGTGTGTGTAGGAAGAGTATTGAATTATTCATCAAAACTAGCCAATATGGCCAAAGTTAGACATTAGCTATTTTTAAAATTACAATCAGCTCTAGTACTTTTCTCTGTGTGTATATCTGTGTGGAGTGTATATGTGGGTATAAGATGGAAAGGTGCAGAGAAAAAGAGACAGGAAAACAAAGAAAAAGAGGGAGTTTTATTGCTGAAAAAAATAACTCCCACCTTAAATACACATAGTAAGAGGTTATCCTGCTGAATTTAGATTACTTAAACCAAACTTACTAAACCAAGATTACTTAAAATTTCATCAAATAATTCATATGGCTTTATCTGACAATGCTAGTTTATTTAATTGCCAAGTTTTTCCCATTTGATATTAACTTCCAGAAAACTTAGAGCCAAATTTTCTAGCTCATGCCCATATTAAAGGGGTGGTTCATTGTAGTTTGAATGACTAGCCTTACTTATGGTTACTTCTTATATACAGTCTTTTATAATTTTTTCTATATTTTTTGCTCACTTTTTATCCAGGCTAATTTATCATATTTTACTGTGCTCTACAACTCATTTCTAAGCCTTCTGAAAGAGTAAATAGGTATCAATATGAAAGTCTTTAAATTGTGAATTAACTGAATACCTCATATACTAATTTTACTTTTTTGTTAGACATGAGTTTTGTGTCTGCTCACTGTCTGCCAACAGCCAAAAATATGTTGCATGTGAATGTTAGCTTTCAGTTAGTCTGAGATGCCCCTCTACCTGCCTTGAATTCTTCTTCTAAATTCTCTAAATAAACTCGGCCTTTTGCATTCCAAGTGGTTTTAGTCTATTTCTGGCTCTCCACATTTATAAGCCTTTGAATCATGCATTCTAGTTTACAAGTGCCTGTTCAGCAATGTTCCTACCTCATATCTCCACCCATTCTAATCCATCCTGCGAAACTGTACAACAGTTTTCTTGGAATGCTATTTTTATCTTTCTCAAGAACTCCTGTTTGCCATCTTAAGGTGAAACTTCCTTGCCTAGACTCCAATAGTTCTAATTTGCTAGTCTCATCTTGCTTCTGCAATTCATTCCTCTTTGCTCTCCAACACAAACCTTCCTCTAATATTTCCACAGCAGTATCATCTTAATTTCTGCTTCTTGATGCTCTTCATGCAGTTTCCATCACCTAGAATACCTTTCCTGCTCCTCTGCCCCAATTCAAATCCAATCCAGTGGTTAAGCTTCAATGAAGCCATGTTTCCTTCACAAAGGTCCTGGGTCTCAGAGTTTGTTCCCTATCAAGTGTGCTAATTGTTTCATTATATTTTCCCCACTTTTTCCAAATGAATTGTGTTTTTAGATGGCAGACATACTATTGCATTCTCTTGGGTCATGTCACTAAGCCAAGCATTGAGAGTTAGTATAAAATTAGTTGAGACTTAGTGAGTTTTGGTCACTTCACACTGTAATCAAGTACTCGGCCAGGGCTATATATTTTAGAATCAGTGAAATAAAAGGCCTGAGAAACCCCAAGAACTCTTTATGACCTGATTTGTTCAATAAAGCATCTTAGTGATAACACTAAATCAAATTTGCAGTACAATCAGTCTCCACCATGATGTAATAGGTGAAAATATCTATGGCCTGTGTTAGTTGGTATAAACTATAATTAAAAACAGTCTTGGAGAAATATCTCCATAAGAAAACTGTCAGAAGAATGAATTTGGATTTCCTTTTCATAAATAAGAAATTCATATTGCTTCTCAGGAATTTGAAAAGTTAGACCCTAGAATGCTTCATTTGCAGAGAATCCAACTGTATGGCATCAATGCAACCATTTCCCCTTCCCCACCCTTAGCACATACCACCCCCTCATTCATATCACTTGCATGACAAGTGAGGCAGTTTGGTAAGAGGTCATGTTAATCTTTTCCTCTTTGAAGACCATTCTTTGTATCACACAGGCCAAGGTGCAGTTAGAACAAATTCAGAACAATTGACAGGTCAGTTAGTGTCTGTTAAGATAACTTGCATCAACTAGAAAATTACATCCTACGTCCCTATGGTCGCACATTGTTCTCATGACTTTGGTGAGGAGTTTTGTTCTATAGACCATGAGTAGCCACTGCAGGTGGTGAGTGGAAGATTAGTATAAACTTATAGTAACATTCTAATTTAAAAGTATTGAAAAAATGCGATTTTCATCAAATCTCATTTTCCAGTCATTTTTACTAATAATTCATTCAGGTGGGAGTCAGCAATAGATGTTAAAAACATTCGGGTGAATGTGTGATGGGATGGAAATTAGCATATTCATACTCTGAAACTATCTCCCACAGATTATTTATTTATTAAGGGGGAAATGACACCTGTTCAGTGGAGAAAGCTAGCAAACACCACTGGTCAAGTAATCAGAATTGACATCAGCGATAATAGAACAATCTGAGAGCATGTGCCTTCCACTGAAGTGCCCTGAGATGATGCTGCATGACCTATGGAATATTGCTGACAAAACACATTACCTGAGTCTAATCATGAGGAAAAATATTGAAAAACCCAGAATGAGGTACATTCTGTAAAATAACCATCCTGTGCTTTTCTCTTCAAAAACTATGAGCAATGAGTGGTCTTGTGTTTGATTTCTTTTCTTTTTTTCTTTCTTACTTTTTTCTTTGTGCCTTTCTGCTATGAAGGACATTTTTTGGAACTGGTAAAATGTGACTAGTAGAGATTGCTGTATCATTGTTAATATATTATGAATTTTGCTAATTGCATTATGGTTTTAAGTGAATGTCTTTGTTCTTAAGGGCTACATTTTGAAGTACAGTAGTTCCTCTCTATATCACGGTTCACTTATCGTGGCCTCACTGTATTGTGAGATTTTTAAAAATATTATATTTAATTACTTATCGCAGATTTTTTGCTATATCGTGGGATTTTATGGTACTATATACATATGTTGTTAGTTATGTAGGTTTAAGAGTGTAGAATATGTTTAAGAACATATGTAGTGTTTATAAAAGTATGCAAAAGGTTAATAAGGGAGTGGGAAAGGTTAACAAGGGACTGGGAACAGAATATAAGTGTGTGGGAAGGGTTTATAAAGCCTTAAAATACATATAAATACTAAAATAAATGTAAGGTTCCTACTTCGTGGATTTTTGCCTATCGCAGGGGGTGGGGGGGTCTAGACCATAATACCCACAATAAGTGAGGGAATACTGTATAAAGGGTCAAAATGTCTGCCACTTATTTTCAAACATTTCAAGAATAATATATATATATAATGCATATATTTCTAAATATAAGTGTATCATCTATACATATGATATGCATATATATCTTTATATATAATATGTGTAAATAAATATGTAGATATAAACATGGGAATATGGAGAGAAAAGTCATGATGGTGAAGGGAATATGAGAGTTCACTGTGCTATTCCAGTGAGGGTCCCCTAACTCTGTGTGGTAGAAGAAATAGTCACCTCTCTAAAAATGGTCACATTCTAATCCCCAGAATGTATAAATATGTTAAGTTACATGGCAAGAAGTCTTTAACACTGTTGATCAAATTAAGGTTGTAAATCAGCTTAATCTGAGATGGGGAGATTTTCCTAGATTATCTCAATGGGCCCAATGTAATCATTAGGGTCTTTGTAAGTGGAAAGGAAGTTGAAGGAGAAACAGAGAAATGGAAGCATGGAAAGGACTCAGCTTGATATTGCTGGCTTTCAAGATGGAGGAAGGAACCACTAACCAAGGAAGTTGGAAAAAGCAGGAAGAAAACCTAAAGAGGAATATAAATTCCTGAGGCCTCCAGAAGAATGTGGCCTTGCCAAAATGTTAACTTTATCTCAGGGGGCCCATTTTAGACTTCTGACCTCCAGAAATATAAGATAACAAATTTGTATTGCCTAAGCCATTAAGTTTGTAGAATTTATTAGAGTAGCAATAGAAAACATAGACTTCTCATTTTTATCCACAATAAAAGATTAAAAAGAGAAGGTTATCATCAGCACGGTTTTTGAGAATGCTATAGCTGGAGGCAGAATGCTGAATTATGGAGGTAAGATATTATCTACAGGATTTGTCATCTTTTGGAAGCTTGATTTGTAAGACAAATGAAGACAAAGACCCAGAGTAATGCAACTGGGAACCACCACCTTACAGGAGTGCAATGGAACCAAGAGGAAGGGAGACAAGAAGAGAGTTTACATTCTGAGAGTTCCTGGGCATTTATCAAGAGAGGGACAGAGGAAAGGATATAGCTTTAAATATATATTTTCATTTATATATTATGTATATTTATATTTTTATAAATTATCATTTGAGCCATGTGAAATATTGCACAAGAGACTATAATCCTGCCTCTGTCATCCTATTTTGTGTAACTGGGAAATAATAGAAATTCTCTGAGCCTCAGACTCCTCAACTGTACAAGAGTCATGATATCTATCTTGCTGATTGCTATGAAAATTAAGTGAAAGATAATATAATACTGAAAAGAGAGACTAGAATAAAATGGATGGTCAATACAGAGAACAGTCACTATATTTATTATTGTTGTTGGTTCTTTTTCTTTTCTTTCTTCCTTTTTCTTAACTGTTCCTTATATTGCTATTGTTGGTACTCAGTGACACTGGACTCTTTTTATTCTTTCATCTTTTGATCTCCGTCCATCAATTATTTTCTGCTTCTCCCTTTGTCCATCCCTTGTATTCAGACATTTCTTAATCTTTAGCCCTGAATCCTTTTTTGTTATCAAACTATATTTATTCCATGGATGACCTTTCACTCTGATGACTTAAAATATTGCCTCACTATTAAAGACATATTAATATATGTATCCAAATGAGTTCTCATGTCTGAGTCATACATCAGAGTCACAGAAAAGCAAAAATGTCAATTGTACCTTTAAGAGGTTTGCAGGAGGTGAAAAGAATATGAATGGTGTTTAAGAGAAATATACAACTGAGCTAAACTAGTTTTATTATTTTGATTTGTCTTATCATATTTTTAGAAATGAAAGCATTTTAATTAATTGATATACTCAGGGGAAGTTGTTGAGAAAATTATAAAAATAAAAGGAAGAGAAAGATGATTGAAGAGGCAAGACATCAAGGGAGATTTGAAACATGGGATCAAGGAAGACTTGGAGGGAAACTGAGTGTGATATACATGATGTGTAGGTGAGAACGCAGATCCCCCAGGGTAGAATTAGAATTCAGTGATCATTGGTCAGCTATGGGATGCATTGAAAAATAAGCTAATTTCTTTAAAGTTTTTTGTTTCCAGAAGCTACAGCTCTGGAGCATTGGTTGATAGTTTACATGGATAGTGCTTCTTATGTCTAAGGAGCCTGCACTAGAATGTATTTGAAGTCTTTTTAATAAGTTCAATGTTGCTTACTTGACCAAAGAACCATCTGCACATCAGACAAAATGGCAAAAGTCATTTGAAGTCTACCATCCCTTTCCCTTGAAGATTTTTTAAAGTTTATTTTGTTTTAGCCTCAGGAAGATGCAGAAAGCATAAATGTCTATAGGTCTCTGCACCAAAGTTCCTTCTGTACTGACTGCTGGGCCTCGTGGGCTTCAGGCCGTATGGGGCCAGTCTGAGCCTGGAACAAACACAGTAATTCCCTTCCTGGTTGTGGCAGCCACTTCAACTCAAAGGTCCTGTGGGCCCATTCATGGAAGAATTCTTTCTTGTACTGTTCTTCTTTAGTCTTCTAAGTAGTGGAAAAGTTACTTTATAGTTTATTTACTTTACATTCTAATTTTAATTTAATTTTCTTCTTTTAGTATGTACTTTTAACTGTATAATTTGTTATTGAAATTTTAGAAAAGGGAAAATAATTTCATTCAATAAAGTCAGTTTGAAGTTCCTTTGCAAAACCATTTTATTTGACATGCCGTATATACTAAACAAGAAAAAATAAGAAAAAATGTAAAAAAAAAAAATAAATAACATAAAAAATATAATTTTACAAACATCCAATGATAAATCCTGATAACTGTTTTATAAAATCCCACATCTATATAAATAGAATTATTTTTCAAAATGGAATTTTACTACATATAAATGCTGTTTCGTAGAGTTTCTAAAAATTTAGCAGTGTATTATATATATTTTTCTATGACAAATATGTATTTCACACTATAAAATTTAAAGGTTACACAGTATTTCATTGTGTCAATATGTTATTGGTATATTTAATTAATTCTATACAACTGATGTGTTTTTAAGAATACTACAATTCTATAAAATGAACAGTGAAAGAGAAGAAGAGTATGACAAGGTAGAAAAGAAGAATGTGAGCAAAGAAAGAAAAGATGAGGAGGAAACACAGAGGGAAGGAACAACCAAGAAAGAGAAGACAAAAACACAGATAAGTAAAGGATATGTGAAAATGAGAGACAGAATAGGGCAAAAGAAGAGAAAAGAAAAAAAGCAGAAATTATTCTCAGTAAACCATCACTTTTCATTTGTCTTAGAGGTTTCAAATTACTAAGCTTTACCCTTCTCTTTTGAAAATACTAAGTTGCTATCAGACAAATGCTCTATAATTGTTCTTCATCATAAAGACCAATAAATTCTCATTGAAAGACATAGTAAAGGAATGATAAGAGCAGATATTAATATTGAAATTATTCTCTGGTCGCAGCCAAGGAACAGAAGAACAAAAGCTTATGATTTGGATTAAAGAGAGGGCCACATCTCTAGAGGGAAAAAAGATAAAAATATTTCTACTTCTAGTTCATTTCAACAATAAGATTGTGAAGTGAATATCTATTCCTGACATGATAATTAATATTAAATGATGTCTGTGAAATACAATTATATTCACATTTAAAATGAAAGAAACATATGTAGATAAAAAACCACATATGCATACACATTTTAGTATATACAGACAAAAAGAAGTGGAAGGCTACATACTGCATTAGGACAGGCTGTAAAACTGGAGGTTTAAGGGCATGGTAAAAGAATAGTTAGAGTTTGTACTTGATATTTTTATAGTTTTAGAATGTTCATAACATGCCATGTATTTTTTATAAATAAAAGTAAGTGAATACAAAGAGAAAATCTCAGGTCACTGAACATTGATTACTCAGGAGCAGAAGGGAAGAGGGAGGGTTAGGGAAGCCATGGCTGACCCAACAGCCACTGGGGAGCGCTTCCTCCAGCAGCCTGGAAAGGTCTTCTTCCCGATTGGTGTCACGTGACTCTCCTGTCATACTGTGCATGTTAAGCCTCCCTGGGAGAGGATTCTTTGTAAAGCTTGCATCTAGACCTCTTTATCTTCAGGCAAGTTACAGATGGCAGCATTAGGTTTCATGAAGGGTAAGTTAGCAGACCGGAGTCATTAACATATGGGTGGCTTCAGAGGGAATGGAGGATTTTGAAATGAAGACCTTCTTCTCTGGGAGTGAAGAAATAGGGTAAAAAAGTGAAGCTTTAGAAATATTAAGTTCCTCATGTTTCAAAAATAATGATGAAAATATTGGATTGATCCACTGTAATGAGTTCTTTATATCTTAGATGGTAGCTCTTAGGGATCCACAAAGATTGTAATTGGGGTCTGAAAGCCATTTTCAGTATTTTTTTTAATCTTATGGTAATCATATATTTTACCACAATAAGGCTGGATAATATAGCTAAATGTCAAGAGTTTTCCTTTGTCTGAAATCATCTCAACTCATGTAGATACATTATTCTACATCCTGGCATAGAATTCTTACATAGTTAATAACAATGGGAAAATAATTAACAATTACTTAGGAAATGGAACATTTACCCTACTTTTGGTGAGTCTCGTTTATTTCTTGTACTCTACCCTGTGTTTCATTGTTCAGTGTGTTTCCCACCCCACATCCCACCTAGTAAGTGATCACGTTGGCTTCTCTTCAGGACCCTCGTAGTACCTGTCACCTCTAAGCAGCTCTTGTAAGACCAACCCACAGTACCATGCTTCTCTTCCTTGGCTCCTACAGAATTACAATGCAATCTATTTTTCCTTGACTGGGAGCATGCTCTTTCCTGAATTTGGTCAGAAGCCTTGCTCAGAACTCTCTGCCAGCATCTGGTGTAGGGGTGATTTTCTATCAGCAGCCACCAGAGAGCTAAGCTTTCAGATCTGGAAAAAAAATTTTTAAAAACATAGATGATTGGCCATGCCATTTCAGAACTTCATAAGGCTAAGACGGCTGAGAAAAGCTTTTAATAAAGATTTTGGGAAATTATCTTAAACATGAATATTTTGAATACAGTGTCACCTTTTAGTTCTAAAATAACTGGAAAATCTTTTTTTTTTTTTCTTTTCCACAGCCATTGTACCTCTCTAGGAGAAGTTTTAGAGGACAATTATAACTTGGCAATTAACCACTTTGGAGGCAAGTAACAAATTATTTTAGAGGCTCTGTTAATGCCTTGTAGAGATTCAAGGTGAAGCAACTTAATTCTTGATCTCTAGCAGTTTATAAGTATGACAAGTAGATCTGTATTATACAACATAAAGATGACAAAAATACATGCAAAGTTCTATAAAAGTACAGAGGCAGAATTGCTGAAAATATTTTATTTCTTAGAGAAATATTTAAGCTGGTTCCCAGATATTTAATAATTTCTTTTAAGATGGAAAAGAAGAGAATTCCAGGCTTGGAGGCATGAAAAATGCATGGTAAAATAGAGTATGTTAAGTACAGTATTATTGCTGGAGTTAAAAGTGGATGAGACTGTAATGGGAAGAAAGTCTGAAACGAATTTCAAGGCCAGTGTATACAGTACCCTAAGTCCCAGGCTAAGGAGATTTCATTTCTTTCTATATTCAATGAGGAGCCATTGAAGAATTTTGAACAAGAAGTATTTTCAGAACTGTGTTTTAGAATGATTTATTTTTTTTCAGATTTAATGTGTTTTATTGATTAAAATATTACATTTGTGCCAATTTCCCTTCCCTCTGCTCCCCTCCACCCGGTGGCCCCCCTCCCTCCAGTTGTCCCCCCCTTTTAGATTATGTCCATTAGTTGTGCATACAGTTCCTCCCAACCTCTCTCCGTCTATTCCATTCCCTCCTACCTTGATCCCCAATTCCTATATCATCTCCCTCCCTTTCCCCATTCCCCCTCCCTGTTGACCTCCCCCCAATATGCTTCCCGTACCCACAGTTCCTTTTCCACTCTCGTTGCCTATTTAGTTTGCCTTTGTTTCATCTCCCTAGCTTCTGTTTTTTTTTAAACCAGTCCCTTTAACATCTCATATAACAGTGGTTTGGATCTAATGAACTCTTTCAGTTTTATTTTGTCCTGGAAACACTTTCTCTGTCCTTCTATTCTGAATGACAATTTCACTGGGTAGAGTATTCGTGGTTGTAGGTTTTGGATTTTCATTACTTTGAATATTTCTTGCCAGTCTCTTCTTGCCTGTAGGGTTTCCCTTGAGAAGTCAGCTGATAGTCTAATTGGGACCCCTTTGTACATAATTCTTTTCTTCTCTCTTGCTGCTTTTAAGATTCTCTCTTTAACTTTTGACATTTTGATTATAATGTGTCTTGGAGTGGTTCTCCCTGGGTCCAGTCTCTTGGGAACTCTCCTTGCTTCCTGGACCTGCAAGTCTATTCCCTTTCCCAAGTCTGGGAAGTTCTCCTTTATTATATTTTCACTCAATTTTTCAAGTCCTAGTTCATCTTCCTCATTCTCTGGCAAACCAATGATTCTTATGTTGGGCCTTTTATAGCTGTCCCAGAGGTTTCTGATCCTTTCATTGTTGCTTCCCATTTCCTCTCGCTGCATTGGTTGACTGCTTGTTCCTTCTCCATATTCCAGTTTGTTGAAATGAACTCTGGATTTTATTTCCTTTCCTTCTGTCTCGTATGCGGTTTTGTTCCTTTCGTTATGAAAGTTTTTCGCTTCTTTCATATCTTTTTCCTGCTCTTTTGTGAATTCTGTAAGCCATCTGTTAACAATGGCCCAGAACTGAGCCTCTGACAGGTTTCTTATCTGTTCATCTGTCAGGTTCTCTATCTGCTGTCTGGTGAGTTGTGTCACCAGGATTTCTATAGTTGTCTGCCTCATTTTGACAGATGCGTTTTGTTTTCTTGGGCCGGCTGTAAGGGGCAGTGCCTGTGTATGCGTCACAATTCAGCGACCGGCGCCTGTCTGCGACCTATTTCGCAGCCCTGTGGTGCTTTCTTTGGGGGCGGGGGTCCAAGATGGATTCACACAGTTATTCAGCTAGGAGACTGGGATCCGTCCTCCCGCCCCCCTGGGCCTCACTGTTCAAGGCGATGCGGCGGCCGCTCTCCCCAGCGCCGGAGTCGCGCACCGCCAGGGGCTTGCGCAGCCGGGATTCCTCACCGCCCGCCGCTCCGGGTGAGACCGCAAACAGCACTGCCCTCTTTAACTCTTACCTGCCCAAATGGCACCAATGGTTTATAACTTCATATGCTGGACTTCCGTGTAGTTTTATTTTCTGGAATTTCTAGTTATCCTTTGTTTTGAAGTAGTTGTATTCCTCTCTAGTTGTAGAGGGAGACCTAGCGTGTCCATCTAACCCTCCATCTTGGCCGGAAGTCCCTAGAATGATTTATTTGACAGCAAGAGTAAGATAGTAAGATGGTGGCCAGGAAACTAATTATTAAAATAATACCAATGGCAGATGTTGAAGACCTAAAATAGTACACCATGGAAAAAAAGAGACTGAGCTTTGGCCATAAAAACATCTGTAGTTTGAGAAGATGGGCACTGAGATTTTTCCTGTAGTTGTCAATTTCAGCTCTGTCACTACCCAGAAAGACCAGAGTAAATATTTCTTTTAAGAAAGAAAAAGTTACAAAAAATATATACAGAAGCAATTTCTTGGTGTGCTTAAGGACATCAACAGTGCCCCCCAGAGGTGGAAAGCCCTGGCAAAGTGAAGCATTTCCAAATGGTTTTAGTCTTTTTTTTTTTTTTTTAATTGAAATAATTGTGTGACATTAGTTAATAAAATTATATAGGTTTCAGGGGTATAATCCCACAATGTATTACCCCAAGCCAAGTCTCCTTCCATCACCATTTATCCCCTTTTACCCTCTTCTACCTCTCCCTGCCCACATTTCCTTCTGGTAACCACCATACTATCGAAAAAAATGTCATCCATTGGCCTCTTCATGGGAGGGTGAGTTTTAGAAGTTTATCCTGGGAAATTAACTTTGAATAAACAATTTAAAATATAAATAGGGAAAATTTAGGCCACAGAAATCTATAACTAAAGAATGGAAGGACTTGAGTGACAATTATATATCTCCTATTCAGGAGTTTCCTATCTTTTCATGAGTAAGGACTCATTTTATCAATTTTTCACTTAATAGATAGCTTCACTCTGCTCATGACCAAGGTGGCTATGTTTTTACCAATGTATGGCCCATTAATCACATGCCACAAAGTCTTAATAAAATTATCAATAGCCAGTTAGCAGTTTCTATTACTTTTAAATAACCAGTATAATCTCAAGTCATGGATAAATTGCAAACAAAATCAAATTCGATCGTGATTACATCTGTGGCATTAAACTTCCAGAGATGTTAAAAACAATGTATGGCTCTTGTCACTACCATCTATTTCTAAATCCTTAAGTGTCCCTGGGGCCTTATGTCATATAAAAAGGACCTTATTTTATATAAAAAGGAGGCAGAGAGAAGGGAAGTAATTTCTAGCATAAAAGCATCCTCAACATCCTATAATTTAATCTTAAGTCACTTTTCAGTCCAAAGAAAGGAAAGCAATATTGTGATCTGTTTCAGTGTTTCCTTGTGTTCCTAGATTATGAAGCTGATTTACATGTTTTCTGTTTTGACTTATTGGTAGAAGGCCAATGGCTCCCCCTGGAGTTCTGCTCTTGTCTATAGGTTTTTCCCAAAACGTGTGTAACTATACAAAAAAGCAGCTGGTTTTGATCCCACAACTTGCTTAGCTAAAATTCCCAGGTTGCTTGAACACTGCCATCTGGACACATTTGTGCTGTCTTTGGATCACTTTAAAAGTAACCATGACAAGGAACAGTTTAAAAATAAAAAACAAAAAGATCTGAAAGAAGAAAAACAAAAAACAGAAAGAAAAAAAAAAAAGCAGAAACAATGGAAAGATAAACACAGGGCTGAGTTTCCTGGAGGAAAAACATAGTTACCTGGTAATTTTGTCTTAGTTCTGGGAAGAGTCCTGGCTATGTTGTGGTATCCTTCTCTGCTCTTCCTCTGCTTTCTTTTCTCCTTCTTTACTTTACTTCTGCCTTCTCTTCTTTCTTGCTGTGTGGCTAAGACCTGGGGCATATCAGGTACCAGGTTTCTATTAAAGGATTTCTGTCAGCACAAAAAGAAAATACCATCAGATTATTTGGTTCTTAACTTCTGAGTTTGATTCCAAAGACTTAATTCCAGCTACAAATTAATGATCAGAAAAACATTTGTCATGACTGGGAGTTGTGTGATGTGCAGATTCTACGTGGGCTGAGTAGATAGAGGAATATGTATTATTTATATCAGCAATGTTTTCAAATATGCAAAATGATGTCTACTTGTGGAAGGAAGATTCAAAGACTCTTATCTGGCCCCATATGGTATGATCAAATGTGTTTTATAACTTTCCAGCTGAGGTGTGATAACTGGAAAGTATACCAAGGGATCCAAAGTTGAACTAGCTGAGAGAGAACTAAGCATGTGGATTATCGGCCTGGACCCTTAAAAGGTTGGAAAAGAGACCTGGCTTTAACATGATTCATGACTAATGAAACTAGTTTAGTGCAAATATTATGCTTCCTAACTCATTCTACAAGGCCAGCATTACCCTAATACCAAAACCAGATAAAAACATTACAAGAAAATTACACACCAATAACTCTCATGAACATAGATTCAAAAATCTTAAAGAAAATATTAAATCAGTGATTGCCAAGGGTCATTGGGGAAGAATAAATAGGCCAAGGTAGTGAAAATACTCTGTATAGTACCATACTGATGGATGCCTGTCATTACACATTTATCCAAACCCATAGAATGTACACCCAAAGTGAACCATAATGTAAACTATGGACTTTGTGTGATTATGATGTGTCAAAGTAGGCTCATCAATTGCAACAAAGGTACCACTCTGGTAGGATGATAATGAGAGGCTATATGTGTGTGCAGGCAGGGAGTATATGAGAATTCGCTGTACCTTCCCCTTGATTTGACTATGATCCTAAATTTTTTCTAAAAGCTAAAGTTTTAAAAAGCATTAAATAAGTAAATAAATAGATACATATATAAGTGAAGTGAGCTTGTCACTGCCACACAAATAGCTGACAGTGTTTCCATTCATAAAATTTAAGTTTATAAGTGAAAAATATATATAGCACTGTGAACTTGATAGCTTCCTAAAATTTATTTTCTCATGAGATTATTGATGATATTTATAAATGAAATTTTTCATACTTTATCATAAACTATATTAACTTTTGAGAGAAATTCATATACCCATTAACCAATATTTGTTTAGATGATCAATTCATAATGTTACAAATTCACTCCTAGGTAACAGATCATCAATACTACAAGACCAATGAATTACAATGTAACATATTATGAGAAGTTCATCAATATGATTTCAGATTTTATTTTGCATCTAACTTTTAAGGAACTACACTTTGTCAATTTTTGGTATATTAAAAAAGATTGTTTATAATATTCTAATTTTTTGTTCTCAGCCTAAACAGTACATCACAACAAATTGAATGCAGAAAACTTGTGACAATGTAGCTCTTTGTTACTAGTCATATATTAAAGAAATATGCAAAAATATAAAACAATGTCACTCATTGCACTGATTGTATATTTTGGAAAACATAGATTTTCTTTAATAAACATTATTATTTATATTAAGATGTAATGGATTCTACTATTCTTATTTTTAAATGACTTAATAAAGATATTTTTTAAATATCAGTTTTAGTTCTTGATACAGTAAGTATAGATAGATATGATTCACACAAGTAAGAGTTCTTTGGGTTCCTCATTAACTTTGAAGAGATCCAGAGACCAAAAAGTTCGAGAACAATAGCACCATTGTGCTTTTCAAAAACAAAACAGAGGTGCTTTCCACCTTGTCTTTCAGTAACTTGCCTCTCAGAGGGAAAGCAAAGCTAAAACCCAGATAAACATATGAATAAATCAAATACAGTTGCAGAAAACTGCTTTGGACTTAATAAACTCGGATTAAGATGATAATAACTAGACGGAGAATAGGAGAGCTGTTAGTTTAATTGGACCGGTCGGGGAAGGCCTTTTTGGAGGAGTGACAGTTAAACTGAGATATGAAGAATGACATGCCAGGAAATAACAAGCTCAGCTAAGAGAACAGAGATTTGAGCATGTGGTACAACAAAGCCAAGACCCTGAGGCAGTAAAGAGTTTGGACTTGACTCCAGAATTGTATCATCCAGAAGCTCCATCTTTCCTTCCTTCCCAAAACCCACAACTGATTTCTTCTAGGCCCACTTTGCTCTGGCCCTTGGAACAATCCATCTGGAAAACAGAGTCAAGATTGTTTTGATTCTTTTTAAATGAAGGCTTCAAATTCAATTATTTGGCAGGTTACTCAGGTTACTTGTGGACAGTTGTCATTGCTCTTAGGAGTAGAACTCTCAAGGGCACTGCTTGTCAGCAGTTTCAGAAAACTGCTGTTGCAAGAAGTAGGAAGAGGGCAGAATTTAATGTTATAGGGGGAAGACTTAAATGGGACCTACAAATTATGTAGCTATTTTTTAATACCTTGGCCACAATCTGGAATTTGGTAAAATAAATTATTGAGCCAATTTCACTGCGGTCGTGAATATTACATCTTGAGCTGTGGTATCCGAGGCTTGTGTCTTTCGCTGAGCTGGCATTTTGAAAACTGCTGCGATCTACTGAAGACAGTGGTAGTTCCCCCTGAAAGTGTTCTCTCCTCTCCTACACCCCAAGACACTGAATAGGGGTCAGAGGCAGAAAGCTACATGGCATCTGTGTATGAAGTGAGGGAGACTAGAGGCATTATTTTACTCAATGATGGGGTTTTCTTGTATTTCCAAAAGTCAGAAAGTAGTGTATCACATCTCCATCTGGGGTAAGCCTTTATAAAGCAGTAATTGGGCAAGCATTAAAGGAACCCATGAGTCAGTATCACAGGGCAGACCTCCCTGTGGACACACTAGATCAAATGTCATGGAAGACCACAAGGGTCAACGTGACACAAAAAACAGCTGAGTGACTAGGCCAATTCAGATAAGCAGCAACATGATTTTTAAATCGCACCCCACATGCAGCTTCACAGTCCAAAGAGCCCGTGTTCATGGCTGGATGTTGTTCAAGGGGAACCACAGCTCCTACGTCATTGTGATAGGTAATGAGTTTCAGTTATTATCTTTATGCCAGCGACTCACATATTTACTTTTAATGTTGACCTTCTGGAAGGTACCATCCTTTATGTTTGTCTACTGGGAATTTCACCACATAGCCACATATCCAAAATTATACCACAGTCAAAACCAGTGCTGTTACCTGACCCTCAATGTTGATGTCACCTTCTGTCTTCCCATTTTTGCACATGACTGCTTTGATTTTCCAGTGTTCTAGAGTTAAAATCTGGAAGCCACTGATGGTTTGTATACTTCATTACCCTCATCAAATCTGCCAATACCACACTCTAAGGAACCGGTGGAGCTGACATTTAAGCCCCAAGGCAGGAGTACCAGAAGGTTGTAAGCTTAAATCTAGGCATCAAAAGCAAATCGTGATGAAGCCATCCACATCCTGAGTCTATATTCCAGGACAGTAAAGTTGTATGAGAGAAATTCCTTAATAAGATTTCTTAATGTGAAAATCACCTTAATGGAAACACCCCAAGGAGCGAACTCATAAATTTCAATTTGCTGAACTCTCTGAAATAGACTTGGAATTTTTAGGTTCTCCTGAGGACTGAACTATGTTGGTCATTCCTTTAAAATGTCTTTCATTCTCCTTTCTAACCCTATCTGCTACCCTACCTACCACCACTGGATTCTAAATTGGTATCATCAAATTTGCATCATATAAATTTGTGTCATATAGTTCTAGCTGTTCTGTTTACAATCTTTATGCACTCCAAGCCACCCTGTATGTATGACTGTTCATGGCTACCAATGGCTCAAAAATCTACAATTGTTCCCTTCTTCTGCTCAGCTCCAAGGTTCTACATGAATTGCGTGACTGTTACTTGAGATAACTCTGGTTTTAATTCCTTCCAAAACATGTTCTTCAATGTGAGCAGCCTAGGAATCTGACAGTATGGACTCAATTATTCCTGCTGCTATATCTTTTAATCAAGCTTTTTCTGTTTTAGAGATTATCTTCTTCACTTCTATGTGTTTTTATAATGATCCAATAATCATTATGAAAAAAAAAATGAGTCTACAGAGAAGAGAGATAAGGTACCTAATCTATTGAAAAGACAAATACACTGTTACAAAGTGAAGGAATTCATTTTAGGACAAGGGTGGTTAAGCTATTTATATTATCCACATATTTAATATTTTTCTCCCAAAACATGCCAGAGTCTTCAGCAGAAACATAGTTTAAAATAAAAGCTAAAATTTTCCTGCTAAAATTTTGACTGAGACATTGAATGTGATGCCTTATAGCTTCTAGAGCATAACGGAGCGTAAAGCATAAAGTGCAGAAAGGATGACAGCAACATGAGAATGTATGCAGAGAGGGGAAGAAAGCTAAAAAACCCCCATCAGAAAGAGTGGCAAAGCCAAAAAAAATCAGAGGCGACAACCAAAGACATGATTCTGAATGTCTGAGTGAAGTAAAAATGGCTGGTACCATCACATGGCTATGGAAATTGCTACATTCACTACAGTTGCCTGAGGAAATGGCAAAGATTCCAATGTGAGCTAAGAGGAATGAATTCACAAGCACCAGAGTGACTCTCTGAGGACTCCATAAACTAGCCTGGAAGGAACAGAATTCAAAAAGCACTAATCCCATGAGTCTCATAATTCTGTTAGTGAAAATAGAATTAGAGAAATTCAGCTGTGCTACTGTGCTTGTGAATTGATTTAAGCCATAAGTTAATGAGGCCCAGGAAACACAGATGTGAGCTTTGCTCAGAGTGATGATACGTCTCGGTTGCCAGGAACAGCCCTACTGTGTGTATCCTTCCCATAACTCATAAAAATGTCTCAGTAGGGAAGAAAAATTATAATTTTTCATCTGGGTTTTTTTTTTTTCCCTGTACTATAATAGTCACCTCTTGAAACAGAAATGTTCAACTCTGAGATAATGAACAACCCAAACTTGCAGGGCTGGAAGTGAGCTTCAAGCTCATGGCTTCTGTCTGACCAAATCTTAACACTGGAACAACATTGAGGGAGATCAGTGCTCAATTCCTACATGGATCTAATTTTTTCCCTTAACTTCTCAATGCATGCAAAGTTCTTCAGAATCTCTTCTCCTTCTGTCTTACTTACCAAGGGATTTTCTTTTCCATTTTCACTTTTTGTTTTGTTTTCATCTTTAAGCAGATGAGGGGACATGGTTAGGGAAGGGTCGTCGTCAGCAGCTGTCCGTCTCGAGAGACGATGGTGTAGCTTCTTAAGAGTCTATCTGCACCGCCGAGAATGGTTGTGCAGTCCGACTCGGGAGTGACACGGTATCTGTCTCCTCCCGTGTTGAATCAACATCTTGCGATGACGCTGGAGTGTCCTCTCCAGTGAAGCTGAAGCTACAGAGCCTGGGCAGGGTGATATGGAGGGTCTGCTGTTGCCCATGCAGCAGATGTTGCCCATGCAGCAGACCCCCCCTCTCTTCACAGCTGAAGGGTCCAAGGGAAAGACGGAGTCAATACAGCTTGGCTTCAGGTGCACCGCAGGAGTTGCCGGTGTTGACTACAACGTCAAACCGCCTTAGGGACTCCGGCTCCGGATTTTCTGTCGGGGTTTACTCCCTTAGCCTTTCCCCTGAAGAGGTATGCCGCAAGGCAGCGGAGGTTTTTTGGAATCAGAGTTTTCCTTCTCTGATGTGCCCTGACTGGAAGATCGAACCAGCGACACTTAGCTCGCAGGCCGACGCTCAATCCACTGAGCCAAACCAGCCAGGGCCCTTAGGGAAGGGTAAACCATCACAATTGCCACTAGTTTCCCTTAGATTGTAACAGCTGAAGTGTGCTATGTCTTTAGAATTTGACAACTATCTTGCAACTGGGAACAACAGATGCCTCAGTTTACAGATGAGGAAATTAGTTTCAGGTTGTTAGAAGGAAGCGACATGGGGAATCGAAGGCAAGGACTCACAATTTTAGTCCAGGCTTTTTTCCCCTATATAAGGTTCCCTGAATGTTTTCCCACAGTTTCCATCATCTCTAGTACTTGGCGAGGGAACTTCTGTAAAGTTAGCACATGTTTCATCTCATAATATACAACTCAACTCGGCACTTAATTCTCTGGAACAGCAGGCCTTGCAAGCACTCAGTGAAGAATGCAAATTACTTTGCTACTCTGTACTTCCAACGTCTTATAAATTACATAGTATATTCATGTTTATGTTCAGACTATAATTTATTCTGCATCAGTCTATACACCTATACACCTTCAAGATGCACCGTGTATATATATATCTATATATCTATAGATATATAGATAGATAGATATATATATATAGATATATAGATATATATATTTGTGTGTGTGTGCGTGTGTGTGTCATTTATATGTCATTTACATATATAAAACACATACACACACAGGAAAGAACTAGTACATTAGAGGTATGTATCATTACTGTTGTCTACCAATTAGTCTTGTATAAACATCATGTAGTTTTCTATCAGTCAGAATTTTTGAGCCACATGAATAAGTAAACATCTTTTAAAGTACAACATTTGGGAAGAAATTATATTCAGCATGTGAAAAAGGGCTTTGCTAGTATTTCACTAAATGGTTATTGACTTCTCTCAAGTATATCTTCAACTTCTTTACTTATAATAGATATTCCATATGTTTTAGGAGATAAAGGCATATTTTTGGCATAAGAGAAATGTAAGACTCTAAGAGACTGAACTCCTGAGAAATTCTGATGGCAAGAAATCAAAGTAGAACACAGCTTCACAATTTAATTATTCTGAGCCAAATATCCAGTCTCTCAGGCAACTTTATTTCTTAAACAGCAGGTACAAAATAAAAAATAGCTCATGTTCCTTACTTAATTGCACGTGATACTCAATTATCCCAGCAGGGCCCCTTTCTAATTTTATTTAGTTGTATTTCTGTTCCACTGCCATTTTCCTACTCTTCTCCCTTTAGGGTGGACTTGTTCTATAGTGCTCAATGCATCAAGCATGTCAGGGTATTTGACTAAGTCAATATGTTCCATAAATATGCTGGTTGCTCATCTTGATATGGGAGGAGTTGTGATAAGTTTCAAAAATACCACATGTTATTATCGTTACACAGAAATGAAAAGAAAAAGAAAGTAGTACCTTTAGCTAGTTTGAGCAAGTGAGTTAACTCCCATCATTCATGTCAAAAAAAAAAAAAAAAAAAAGAATAGCTTGAGAGTCTGGATTGCACAGAAGTCTGAGACATTGCATAAGTTGAGACTTGATCATTGCAAATCCTTCATAGAATTCAAAGGGTGGTCGTCGTCGGCAGCCGTCCGTCTCGAGAGACGATGGTGTAGCTTCTTAAGAGTCTATCTGCACCGCCGAGAATGGCTGTGCAGTCCGACTCGGGAGTGACATGGTATCTGTCTCCTCCCGTGTTGAATCGACATCTTGCGATGACGCTGGAGTGTCCTCTCCAGTGAAGCTGAAGCTACAGAGCCTGGGCAGGGTAATATGGAGGGTCTGCTGTTGCCCATGCAGCAGACCCCCCCTCTCTTCGCAGCTGAAGGGTCCAAGGGAAAGACGGAGTCGATACAGCTTGGGTTCAGGTGCACCGCAGGAGTTGCCGGTGTTGACTACAACGTCAAACCGCCTTAGGGACTCCGGCTCCGGATTTTCTGTCGGGGTTTACTCCCTTAGCCTTTCCCCTGAAGAGGTATGCCGCAAGGCAGTGGAGGTTTTTTGGAGTCAGAGTTTTCCTTCTCTGTCAAAGGGTGGTAAGCACTCCCTTATCAGAGTCCTTCCAATGAAGGATCTGAAGTAATGAATAGGGCCAGAATTTTACAAGGAAGACTAATGTTATTAGTGATGATTAGAGAGGCAAATATGATGTGAGGTAAAGGCTCTAGATGAAAAGTGAGAGGCTCCGAGTTCAAGTTCTGTCTCTGTCACTATTGACCATTAGGTCTCAGTTTTTTCAACAATCAGCTGAAGCTCCTGACTTTTTATTATCCTGAGGTTGGGGTAAGTGATATAGGAATAGGAATGCAGGCCATGGGATGAGGTTTGACCCTGGGTTTGAAGTAATTTCAACTCGTCAAGAAACTGAACATAACTCACTTTAAAACTTACTATTAAATAAAAGCATTAGAGTATCCAGAATTGGAAGACAAACCACAACCAAGATGAAAGGTACATACCTCCAGGGCTGACCTTTAGTTGACATGCTACTGCATAGTTGTACCATAGTTAAGATTTTTAAATACTTCCTTTGGTCTATAAGAGTCTCTGCCTCAAGCCAGACCACAGGCCTCCCAACAATCCAGCAACTACAAAATATAAACTTGGCAGAGCAAAGGACCTCCAGTATCTCAATCTGTAGCTCGCCACGTGTCCATTCTGATTTTTTGGTGTCCATGCTAAACCAATTACTGTGTAATTTTATTAGTATCCTTGCATCTACCCCAGATGAAGCTCAACCATAAGAAACCATGGAAGAGTGTTGGGTTTGCCTTCTCTAGACCTCTCCCATGCCATCCTGGCTTCTCAGAGAGGGCAAGCAGGTACGATGAATCTGAACCCGGTTTCCCTCAGCAAGGAATTGTGAAACATGGCTGAGTATGTTATGGGATATTTTCGTTTCAAGCAGCATGCTGAAGTGAATATGCAGTTTGTTTATGCAGTTTGTTACTTAGGAGATCTGGATCCAAATCCTATTTCTAACTTTTTTTTTAACCAGCTATCTATCTCAGGCAAGTTTTTAAAACTTTTTATGCTTCTATTACTTCATCTATAAAATTTTAAAATAATAATCCAAATAACTCTCAGATAGTCAGTGGTTACTAGGGACTAAATGGTTTCTATAAATCATCTGATTTAATCCTCACAATAACCCTGTGATGTAGGCACTCTCTCACTCCCATTTTACAATGAGAAAAACCAAAGGGCAGCAAGATTAAATAGCTTGTCCTTGTTCGAAATCACGCAGCTATTAATAGGAGAGCCAGAATCTGGACCCTGTTAGACTGAGTCTTGAGCTCATACTTTTCTAAAGCACTGCCCTAAAAGAATCTAGGATAGCTTTATTTGGTTATACAAATCTCTAAAGGAACAAGAATCTTATTTTCTAACAACTACTTAAATGTTTATAGTTACAACAGAGCAAATCCTTTGAAAACTACCCTAGAGAATATAGGCCATATGTCTATTACATCTCTGGGTTATTTTCCAGCTGGATTAATTTACAACACTCCAATATCAAGCATGATGTCTTCAGAAGTTGGGCAGGCACAACTACTTCTAGTACTCATAGAACTGATTATAGTACCTGTGGTCATAGTCTAACCCTTCCAGACTATGAAATTCTGTATGCTCACAGCCAACGGGGAAGATTTTTATTCTGATGAAATTTTTTTAAAAAGGTTAGCGATTGCAGTATATAATGAGAAGCAGCTGTCACCAAAGAGTCTGTTTTGACTAACTGTGGAGTCCACCTATGAACCAAGTTTCAGCTTTTTTGAGCATGGCTAGTCTAGTCCTTGGGCTATTTAGCTAATATCCAAGACTGTTGCTTCCTTTGCATACAAATATTATTTACTCATGTCCTCTCTAATTAGAAGGCACGTTACTTAGACTTTAAGGAAAACATGAGGGGAAAAAAAAAAGGAACAATTCAGGGCTTCACTGCTCCCAGATATGAAGAAAGGGACAATGTCATGAAAAGGGGAACAGCTCTGAAAATAGGTGTGGAGCCTCAATGTGTGTGAAAGGTAACAGAAATCTGACCCCAAGATAGAACATTTCATATTAATTCTATGGAGCAGGTACACATATCGCTTTGCTATAATTCTTGGAGTGGTTATTTTGCCAAAAAATGATCTTACTTAGATCCACTGGCTACAGACATCATACTGACCTTTTGTTGTCAGGCCAACGTGAGATTCAGATGTGAGTCATTCATTCCTTTTAATAAACATCAGTTACCAGGCTCAGGTCCTATTCCCAAGGAGCTTGGTTTGACAGGCGAGATGATATATGTACAGAGATGCTTAGAACACAAACTCTGAAAGAGTCTAGAGGAGAGTGGCAGAGAAAGAGCTGCAAAATAGACAGATGATGAGAACAGGGATACCACAGACAGGACCTGTTTTTAGCAGAAAGGTGAAAGGAGCCACTGAGCTCCCCTTTGGTGTTAGATCTCTCTTTTAACAGGATGAAGTATGGATTAGAAAGTAGAGAGACCAGGAAGAGATTTTAAATAACAGTTCAAACAGAAGATCAGGGAGATTTCAACCAAAACTGGAAGGATATAGATAGAACGATAGCTAGAGAAAAAGGTAAGAAAAGAGCTGAAAAATAGTTTTTGGAAGAGGAAAGATTATGAAGCAGTGAGAATATGTGCTGAAGGAGAATAATCTATAGGGGGAAAAATGTTGAGAACCCAGGGAAGAGAAAGTAAAATGGTATATCAAGATGACTGAATAGATAGGAGGTTCTGGAATCCAGATCATGGACAAAAAGATAAGCTTTGGGAAAAAGTAGGGGAACTTTTGAACTAGAGAAATGAAAGCAGAAATGTTTGTATACTCACAAACATGTTTAAAGCAGTTCTCACTTGGCTGTTTAATTTCTTTGCTGTTATTCAGCACGTGACTGCTTATGTTCCTCTTAACCACTGCCTGCCCCCCAAAAAACACCCTCAAAAGAACATCTTTAGAATCTCTCTGAAATCCACAATGTGGGTTCCTGGGAGAAACCTGATTAAAGCTGTGCCAGTAGTATTCCCAAGAAAAGAACGTCTTCCCTACCTTTATTTATTTTTTTTAATAAAAGAGATAAGTCCTTTACCCCCATGAAATGATTTACAAATTATAAATTTTTATTTTATAGTTAAATAATATTAAAATATACTTATTACAGGCATAATTTAATATAGAAATTATTTCATCAAAAGAAGAGTCTTATTAAACAGCAAGGAGGTTCTTGTTTTCGCCAAAGCTCAGGAGTAGTTGTTTTCTCATATTATAACTTTTAAAAACACTTTTGAGAGAGATTTAAAATTTTTTTGAGACTGTTATCATAAATGAAAGGAAGATAGGCCATTATTATATTTATAAATCAACTTATCAAAAGGGTATCTTTCTTCCTATTTAAATGATTCAAACCAGTTTTCTTTCACTGATAGAAACTCCTCAGAAATGCAAATCAAATGCCTGAGAACATTACTTTGGAATCAAATTCTCTTTTATCCAGCAGATTAGCCACTGGAAACACTTGAGCCACCATTTGTACACATGAATAAGTGAAATGCAAATTGGTGTTCAGGGCCTGTATCAGTTTTTCAATTCTGTGTGAAAAATTAGCACACACTTAGCTAATTTAAAAAATACACACATTTATTTATCACACAGTTCCATAAATCAGGAGTCTGAGCATGGCTTAGTTGGGTCCTTCACTCAGGTTCTCAGAAGGATGCCATCAAGGTGTCGGCCAGACTGTTGTTGTAGGACTGATGTTCCTTTTTATTTTATTTATTTACTTTTTGCTGGCTGTTGGCTGGAGGCTGCTCTCAACTCTCAGAGTTGCAGGTTTTAACCAGCTGGTCTTCTCTATAGGCAGTTCACAGCATGGCAGTTCACTTCTTCAAACCAAAAAGGAAGAAAAGTCTAAGTCTCTCTCATATATGATAGTAAAATGGGTGTGTAGGCACATGCACACACAGTCCACACACACAGAGTAATAATCACAAATCTCAGGACTGACATCATCCCATCACATTTCATCATCTTTGCCATATTTTATTTGTTAGAAGCAGGTCTTACATCCCAGACTTACACAGTGTGAGCATGGGAGCCACTCTAAGTTCTGCCGTCTACAGTCCCCAAGACACAAATGACACTTTGACAAGGGAAAGAACAAATTATTTATATCACTCTAATTTTAAAATCAAGCACATTGTAATTTTAAAATCAAGCACGTATTTTGGCATTATATTTCAGCAATGATACCATTTCAGAATACAGGCATGATTATCTCTCACTTCTTACAGTTACCTTTTATCAAAATTCACTATTATTTTTAAAAGAAACGTGAAGGAAGAAATGTAATGAAGAAAAAGAAAAAAACGTACACAACACTATTTCTTCTGTTAAGAAAAAACGGAGCAAAAAATGATCAAGAGATATTTTTTTCTTACTACTGAATGAAGTAGACCCATAACTTGAGGAAGGACAAACAGAAATAACAATGGTATAGCTAGCACTGGTAAAGAGCATTAGAAATGACTTCACAAAGAAAAAAATTCACCTATCAACTGATCACACCACATTCTGCATTAATACTGGGGCTTCTTAGGACTCTGAAGCCCTTCCAAGGAGTTCAAATAAAAATCTCTTGATGAAGCTTGAAAACTATGTTGCATGTATCCAGAAGAAAAAGTTGGCTAATTCATGTTCATGTACATAATACATCTTCAATTTAAAAAAAAAAATATATATATATATATATGGGATGAGGGAGTGGAGGGACTGAGCAGAAAGAAAAAGGACTCATGGGCATGGACAACAGTGCGGTGATTGTGGGAGGGGATATAAAGGGACTAAATGGTAATGGAAAAATACAATAAAGATTAAATTTAAAAACATGTGTATGGCACATTGAATAGTCAAGAAATATATATATGTCTAGATATATGTATATAGAAATATGGATATATGTAAATAGATGTTTCTAGATGACTTCTCCTGTGGCGCAGAGAAAATCGAGCACGTTTGAGAACAGCATTGTACCAAATGGCTTCCGAAAGGCTATGCGAGAAGCCTAAGGAATCGAGCACTCAGCTTGCAGGCCAAAGCTGGACTGCAGACTGTTACTTCTAGGCTAGTGCTTTCTATCTTATATACAGATGTCACCTTTTGTATTATCTTTCTCTATTTCCAATATATACAGGCGTACAAGAAGTTATAGAATACCTTAAAGAAAATGGAACTATAGATCTAAGAATATACTGTGATACCAAAAGGTATTTTACATCTACATTCTATTTTTGCTTAAAAGAAATGTATCTTATTTATTCCAGAATATTGGCAAAACCAACAGTTTAATGCCATGGTTAAGTCAGAATCAGATACACTTGGGCTTGAATTCTGTTACACCAATTACTATCTAGACATCTTTAACACATAAGTTTCCTTACCTATAAAATGGAACTAACAATAATAGAGGCACTGTGTTTCTCATAAGGTAATAACTAAATATAACAACTTTTATTGTGATGGTGGTTGTCATTATTAGCAGCAGTAGGAAAATCAACATCATTATTCTAAAGATACGCCCTAATAAGGAACAGAAAGCTGTCTTTCAAAAAAGCAATAAAGGGGAGAAATGATGAAAATATTTAAATGCTAGTTAATGTTTAATAAATATTTTAAAGAAATGTAAAGGTATTATCTCAATGTAAGCAAGAACTCCACCATCATTTTTTAGTTGGGCATTTATTCATATTGTATGTGAATTACAAAATAAAAAATAAAAATTATGTCATCTCTAGGGTGCTGTTTCATACTAGCAATATATATATAGTTTATATTAGGAAAAGCTATCTTAACAAAATCCACCCCAAATATGTGTTAATGTAATATGTCCACTATTGGCAGCTCCTTGCACATTTATCTTGAGACCGTGTTGCCTCCATATTCTGTTCCTAAAATAAATTAAACAGGTTTCCTTTTCAGCTAATTGGACAATTTTAATGAGAAAAAAATCCTTGACACCTGTGATAAATAACCTAGCCTCACAAATGACACATCTGAAAAATGTATCTGGCATTCCATGGAAAATAGATCTGACATTCTAAACAATAAATCATGGGTGTTTTGAACATTTAGGTCCTAGGAAAAAAAAGTTATTTATTAAAAATGAAGGTTTTGAAAATGGTTTTTTTCCCCTGGTAATTTTTCCATGGACTAATAATTCACGCTGTTTTGTTTTCTTAGGCTCTGGAAAATTAAGAAGAGAAGGAAAAATAGAAAACCATAATCTTAAGTCTAGAATTATTCCTGTGCGAGGCTTGACAGCTGTGTTTCTAATTATACAGAGGGAGGCCTTCAGATGGCTATTTCCAAGTGTTTAGTTAATGCTATTGGAAACTACAGAAGTGTATCATTTTTAATCCATTTGGTTACTGGGTGATCTCTTTTTTCATAATAACAATAACATGTTATAACTGCACTATACATGTATTCCAGACAATGTGATTTTCTGTTCATGTAGAGAAGATAAAAATCACAACAATACTACCTTAGACATACTCTTCATGTACATTTTCATACCTTTCTGTGAATGCCCTACTTCTCCCCAGCATATACACATATTTATTACTAATAATAGATTATAGTAAATGTGATATTTTTTAAAAAGCTTTCATACTTTACAATACATTGTGTTCATCTACAAGTCAGTAAAAACAGATCTTAATGGTTTTTATGATGATAACTTACCAATATATGGCTACTCTAGAACTTATTCTAAAGTTTTTAATAAATAATTGCATTGTAAATAAAGACTGCTGTGCTGTAGTATTTCTACCTTTATATTTTCCCACAGATTTGATTATTTAGTAAAAACTTTTAGAAGTAGAGAGAATGTTTCTGTAGATTTTTGTCAAATTACTCTCCAAAAAGGTGTATTTATTTACATCTCCTACAGTTTATGTAAGGCCCATTTGGCCACACCCACACCAATGATAGATTTTGCCTTTTTTTAATACTCAATCTAATAGTTTTAAATTGATGTACACTATGTGTTAATTTTATATATTCAAGTACCTATTAAGTAAAATATTTTTATTAATAATTTTTTGATAACTGTCTAGTTATGTCATTATGTCACTTAGAGATTTTGTTTATATGAGATTACCTTTTTCTTATTTATAATAAAAAGTTATTGAAAATCAAAATTATTAATCCTTATTTTGCTGTGATTGCTGCAAATATTTTTCCAGCTCTGTATCTTTAATATAGCTTTACATCTTTGTAGTATTTCTGCTATATGGAAATTATGCATTTTATTTTATCAATTGCAGTTTTCAAATGTAGTTTCTGCTTTTGTAAACTTAGAAAAAACTTGTCTCCAAACCCCTAATAACAATATATTAAAATATATTTTACTTTTTAAATAAAACATTACAGTCTTAAATTTACCTGTGATATATTTTAATTTAAGATGTGATGTAAATTCTTTTTTTTAATGATTATCCAGTTTTCTAAATGCCATTAATTAAAAAGTAATATATTTTCCTTTAGACCATTTATCTTTTTTTTATATTGATCTATCTGTTAATTTTGGCATCATCTGGTTTAACTTTTTAGAGAAAAATATGATTTAATAGCTGGTAAGACAAGTCCTCATGTAATTTTTTCTCACTTCACCTTTCATTTATCATTTGCTTATGCATACAATACTCTTAAAGTCCTAGCGTATTCAAATGATAAACTTCAATACTCAGTGCAAAGCATTGTTTTCACCGAAGTTGAGAATGAAAGGTAAAGCAAACGAAGACAATCCAACACATGGTGGGAAAATGCAGGACCTAGAAGTAGCATAAATAATAGAGTGACTCATTCTGATAAAAAAAAAAAAAGAGAGAGAGACGAGATAGCAGAAGGCTTTATGGAAAAGAATAAAATCTGAGTGGGTTTTGAGGGACAAATGTGAATGCTCAGGCAGATAAAAAATTTCAAGGAGGAGCAGTCCAGGAAGATCAAAGCCTTCCTGACCTTTTCAGGGACAAACACACTTTCTTTTGGTGTATGTGTGCATTCCAAGCATTTTGCTCATATTTCCATTATAATCATGATTAACATTTATTCAGATCTTATGATGTGCCAGACCTTGTTTAAATAATTTCTAAGCATAGAATAATTGAGTAATTCTCCAACTGCCTGTTACATAAATAGTATTATTAGCCTTGTTTTATGGCTAATAACAGAGAAGCACAGAGATCCTAGGTTACTTGACCAAGCTGGTAAGTGGCAATCAGGAGGCTCACTCAGCAGTGTCCACACTGAGGAGTATTATGCCATGCTGCCTCTTAGCACATATCAAAATTAAGGTTTTTTTAAAAACTTGTATTTACTATGCAAAATAAGTGTTATAGCTATGTATCACCTCGTTGCTCTGTAATTCTTGTTTATCTACAATAATACATATTTTGTGTCTGCATACACAATCCGAATTCAGATATTACAGGTACCTCTTTCCATTGTTTCAGTGTGGCCTCAGCAACTGTCAAATTTGCACTAAAACCCTGTTCTCAGACTTGATTCTTGATTTCATATTCCAAACAAATGATGACATTGCCATTTAATGGCTCAGAGAACTTTGTACTGATTCCCAATATTAAACTTGATATCAGTCTCCCTACATGTGCTCCTCTGAAGTATATTTCCTTTTCTCAGTTAATACCTCCATCATCCTCTGTGTTGCATAAATTAGAAACCTGTGGTCATTTT
This sequence comes from Furipterus horrens, assembly GCF_987537825.1. Classification (NCBI taxonomy): domain Eukaryota; kingdom Metazoa; phylum Chordata; class Mammalia; order Chiroptera; family Furipteridae; genus Furipterus; species Furipterus horrens. The sequence continues at coordinate 26,806,476 of NW_028327172.1, read as the reverse complement.
TGATTCATCTCTGCTTCTCATATTCCCTATCCATTGGTGTTGCCAACTCCTCAGCCTATAGGTAAAAAGATCACAATATTACTATGTATGGAGCTAAGAATCTTTACAGCAGTGGGGTGCATTTTCTGGCCTTAATATTTCCCTCAGTTGAAGGGGAAGTGTTCCACACCAACCCTTTTCCATTGTCTTGTCAGATATGGTTAGAAAAGACAGTTTTCAGTTTTTTTAACTGACCTCGCATGATAGTCATGGTACAAAAATGTCATTAATATATCCAATACATATTTATTCAGAACACAATATGAAGCACTGTTTTAGAAGGTGTGGAAGACTATCATTGTTCTCTTAAATTAGAAGGAAAAAGGTCTATAGTCAGAATAGAAAGGGCATAGACCATAACTCAGGAAGTCTTGCCTAATTCCCGAATCTACTACTTTACTAGTTGAGTGACTACAAGCGCACTATTTATTGTAACTACGTATGATAAGTGGTTGAAAAAAAAATGATAGCATAGAAGCTGTGAAAGTGCTTAAGTCAGTATTTACCAAAGAACCAAAAGGCAATGACCCACCAGTTCTTGAAATACTCCTCAGTGCCCCTCACTCTAGATATGCATCATTGCACCATGACTTTCTGTAGAAAGTTGCTCATTGAATGCAATAAATGATAACTATAATAACAAGTTTACTAAACATTTTTATATGTTCCAAGACACTGCATCTAGAAAATCATCACTTTTAATATTACTACATCCTGGTGAGGTATGTAGCACTGACCTCAATACGTGAATGAGGACATGAAGGCTTAGAAAAAAAGAGAGGGAGAACCAGGATTTGAACATGCTTTACTAGGCTTCAAAATACATGTTCTTTAACCTGTAATTTACTGCTTAAAATTTTTTTCAAAATAAAAAAAATAAATGGAAGTCACACACAGTATAAAATCCCACCATGAATGTCTTACTCTGGGAAATTCCAGTATAGACAGAAATATATCTACTCCCCTACCAAGGTCCTAAGCATGAGAGAGAGAAAGAAATGTCATGTATTTAACTGGAGCTCTTGGAGATGAGCCTAAGTGGGTCAGTTGCAGAGCCAAAGGCATGCCATTCATTGCTCATGCCCCTTTCTTTCTGTGGGAGAGCTGGCTTCCCCGGTGTCTACTTTAGTTTTCCCAGCTACCAGATAATTTTAGGATAAATGGGCCTAAGCTTCCTGGAGAGTAGAGCCAGTGCATTTCCAGAAGCTAATTTTAAAAGTGCTTCTGTTTAAGGGGAAGGCAATATTTAATTCTGAGGTTAGCAACAATCATAATTATTTGAGTTCATACAAGTTTCCAAAAATGTCCTGCAAATGTGGAACCAATTTTAAAGCAAGAAGTGAGGACTGGTTTATAAAACTATTAGCCCAACATCTGTGATCTATAACAGGAGGAGAGCAAGACTTGAGTAAGACAGAAGATACAATATGTAGAAATGGAAACACAGAGGGAGATAAGCACAGGTAATTTGGAAAGAGTGTTTTGTCTTTTGAGTGGTGTTGACTGGTTTAAATATTTATTTATAAAGACTAGGGTTTCCATTTTATTGTAATGTCTTCCAGAGAGATGTTAATAAAAAACTAAAATGACAGATTCCTACTTGTTGGGACCACTAATAGCTTATAAAATAAGTGTTTGGATTGTTTTATAATTTTTACTATACCAATTAACTAAATAGCCTCTGATCTTATACAAGTCATGGAAGACATAGACCAAAGCAATGACACATTTAAATTTTAAAATGAACTTTATATTGTTGGGTAAAGGTGCCATTCAAGATGGAGAACTATATGAGATCACACAGAAACAATCCAGTTCATGATTAACAACTTAAAACTGTTGTAAGTATTATGAAAAAAAGATTAGGATGCTTAAAATCATATAAAAGAGGGACTTAATTTCTGAGTAAATGACACACTCTACAACTCAAAGACTCATGAGATAGAAGATACATGAACACTGTGGGAAGTGGAGCCAGCCTGCAAAAAAGCTCTGAGGCATTAAAGAGGTTGATACATTGAAACAAATCAGAGAAGACCAGGGTTCAGAAATGTAGCAAAGGAGGGAAGGAGAAGAGGATCCTGTGATGAGGTTTGGGTAAAGGCTGGTTAAGAGAAGGACCTTATAAGTTATGGTACTAATCTGTCTTCTAAAAGCCAGAAGGAAGCCATTGAAGATTTATAAGCAAATGTCGAGTGACAAGGCCTAATTTCCCTTTTTAAAAAAGCATTCTCTTACACTGTTGAAATTAGTCTTAAGGGAGCTAGTTGAAGAGAACTGGTGTTACCGACTTAGAGTATGTTAATGGTGAGAGTTGTGGGAAGTGGACAGAGTTAAGACCTCTTTGGGTGAAAGAAAGTCAGGACGACTTGCTTATTGATTTGATGTGGGAAGTGAAGAGGGTGAAGGTGTCATAGATATAACTCCTGGTTTGGAACATGGGCATCTAGTTATATGAGGACACCATTATTGATTTGGGGAACACTGGATAAGAAACAAGTTTCTGTGAGCAGTGGGAGGTGGGTAGAACATTAGAGTTCAGAGGTCAATGTTTGACCCCACTAAACCTGTACTGGCATGTGGAAATATAAGAATGATAGTCAAATACAGACAGAAGAATGTTGTGAAAATAAAATATTTTCAAGTCATTGGCATGTAGGTAGAATTTTAAATACATGTGAATGGATAAAGTTTTTTAAGTAGTGTGTGAGGTGAGGTGGGAAGACAGATCAGGAACTTTGAAGCATTCCAACATAGTACTCTGGCAGAGAATGATAAACTGGCAAAGATACAAAAAATGTAACACTGAATTAAAAGGAAGAAAAAATAAGATATTATATTGTTATGGAAACCAAGAGAATACAGGCATTTTAGCCCTGTGCTTCCAATATTTTGTATATATTATAAGCACAGAAGTTTAAAGAGGAGCACATGTATTGAGACCTTTTCCTGTTATAAACTGGATGTGTAAGCTTGGGGAAATCATTAGAACTTCCTAATGCTTAAAATAAAAATAGTAATTTCGTCACATCTATTAGATCATGATGAACATCAGTTAGAATAATATGCAAGAAACATTCTGTAAACGGTTGATTGTTATACATATATAAGGTTTTTTCATAAATAAGGCCAGGAGTATTTGTTTTAATTTGCTACTAATTTCTATTGATTTTAATAGTTATTAAGATACTTAATGTTACTGATAATTATATGAGTATAAATTACATTATCAGGATTTATTTATTAGATTACCATGTTTTAAAAAGATTTTATTTATTTGTTTTTTAGAGAGGAAAAAGAAAGTAGAAAAAGAGGAGAGAAACATAAATTGGTTGCCTTTTGCACACACCCTTTCTGGGAACAGAGTCTGCAACCCAAGCATGTATCCTGACCAGGAATCGAACCAGCAACCTTTCTCTTTGTGGGAAAATGTCCAACCAACTGAGTCACACAGTCAGGGTGAGATTACCATTTTTTGTGTGCACACATGGTGGACTTAAGCGACCAGTAAATATAATATTTTACTTCATCAGAGGAATGTTTCTATGTTGGATGCCCAAAAGTTAAAACAGGAAAAAAGAGGCTAAGGAAATGGAAAAATCTCTGTTAAAGGCAGTAGTCATTCACCATGACTATGGGTACTTGTTAGAGGCCTTAAATTAAACTAAAACTAATGAATTAATATGCTCCTTTTCAAACTTGCTTCTTTCTTCGGGGGTTAACTAAGTCACATGGAAAACAGTTTTTACTCTACTCTAATATTAGCAAGTCTTCCTGCTCAAGGCTGAGGTCTTCCTTAAACTTCGGGACGTTTTCTTCACTTCCCCCCTGTGTCGGACATGGGGAGTTTGCCAGGACTATTGTGACTGTGAACAACAAAGTTTGTTCTGCAGTTACACAGCCTCTTCTCCTGGAGGGGTCAGGGAAGGCGTACCCTTCTTATGATAGTAGAAGTCCAGACACCCCAATGCTTGTTGGGATTTGCGGATGCAACAAAGCGGAAGTAGATCATTACAGATTCCAAGTCAGATTTGAGCTGGTCAGAAGCTGATGCAGCGACAGGCACAATGAAGAAAAACTGTACTCAGTACATGCAACTGTAGTACTGTAAACCAATAAAGATTAACTTTATTAGGTCTTGGAAGCTGTTAAATTTTGTAGGTTTCTTATTAAAAATCGTTTGACACCATGGAACTGTGAAGTAGTTATTAAAGTCAATTATGTTGTTGGATGAGGCAGAAAGTGAGTAGAGCCGTGGACAAAGTTGTTAAGCAGGATGAGAGACACTGAAAGAAGTAATGCGAGACCCCAAAGAAACTCAGATGGCAGCATGATTAGGAGCCTTGGGTCCTGAGTTGGCATTCCGGCTCTGCCTAAATTAACTACAAAAATGATTCAAATCCTCCTGCATACAATGAGATGCTGTTATTCTTCCACAGAGTATATGTTAAACTACCTCTGTGTCTCCCAACTGGTCCTCTCTCTGACCATTAGCCCTTGGTCATGTCTCTCAAATTGTAGAAGAATGCAAGGCAACTTGAAGCTACCAGGAGAGGCAGAGATGGAGATACCATGATGTCAAATCCAATCCTTTCCTATGTTAATTGATGTTAGCCCAAGATTACGTTGTAAAACTTAAATTGCACTGATGTTGAGATTATGGCTGCTTCAAATGGAGAATTAGCAATTGACTATTTATACGTTTGGTTTTGATTGTATTATGTCAGGAATTTTTAATGGTGTAATATGAAAAGTAACTTTTTAAAGAGCCATTCTTCCAGGATGGAAGAATAAAAATTGTGAAAAGAAGATATAATTTAGTGAAGAAATATAAGCGTATGAATTCTCATCATGTGGAAGTGGGAATTGTCAGATGACATAAAAAGGCAGCCAAAAGGAGACAAAATACCTATTTGAATACTGCTGCATTCCTCATCATTTAAATTCTCAACAAAATAGTTATAAGTGGTTTCCTAACCCTTAATGAAAATAAACAGTTGTACTAAGTGATTTTGAATCCTCTGGAGTTTCTGACGACTTCACCAATCTATTTACTTTAAAAATGACCAAATGAAAGACCCAGCCAAGACAGGGGCTTGGAATAGAGGTTGGCATATTGAAATAGTTAAAAACAGGTTTGCTCGTGTTCTTCACATTGCAGCTTTTTCCAGTGGTAGCTGGGATTATCTGAAAGGAAGAGGCATGGAAATTGGAGAAATAGTTGCACTCACTGGTTTAAAAAAAGAACCGCTTGAAAAACATACTCTAAAACAGAGGTTCTCAAAGTGTGATCCCCAATACCAGCAGCATAATAAGCAGCACCTGGGATATTGTTAGAGATGTGAATTCTCAGGCCCCACCCAGACCTCCTAACTCAGGACCTCTGGAGGCAGGGCCTAGAAATCTGGGTTTAACAAGCCTGGTGGAATAGGATGCCAATAAAATTTGAAAACAATTTAGAGGAATAAATTTTCCTTTACTGGAATGAAGTTCCTTTGTTTTGTTGCCAGGAAATATAGCATGCTGTCTCTGCTCATCTTCATGGCTCTGTTCTTGGCTGTTGAGTTTTGGGACATTTTTGTAAGACCATCACATTAGTATGTGGCATAGCCAGGCATTGTACCCAGGTCATCTGAGGCCATGCCCCGAGTTGTCCCACCCCATCGCTCCCTCCCATGAGTTTACATCAGTCCTTCCATGTGCATTGGAGAGACAGTTCCAAAATGCTCACTCATCACATGAGAATACCAGTTGCAGAAAGGGTTACTGACTTACTAGAAAACCAGAAGTAGAACCATGATGCCAGAAACATTATGATGGCGTGAGGGACCTAAGAAATGGATTGATTGATGAAATTGAGGCCAGAAAGAGATTTTGAGAAGCCACACAATCTCCACATTGCATGTGCTTTTTATTTCACATGAAGTACTTTTCCAGTCCTCTCTGGCTGGGTCATACTTTGTCATCCTTTATGTCTCAGTTTAGAGAAAACTCTCTTTGGGAAGCTCACTCTCGGAAATGCCAGACTACATAAAATACTCCCTCAGCACCTTCCTTGTTTCCCTGCATTCCTCATTAATTTTTCTTGTTTAATTGTCTGATGGAAAGCCTGAGGCCCAATCTACTGTAATCAACAATATATCTTTAGGACTACTGAATATAACATCTAGCATATCATTGTTTTTATAAAATTAATATATTCTGAATGAATATATTTCTAACTCATTATATATACATATATGTATATAATATCTTCTTCTGTTCTGAGCAAGGATTATGCATAAAGTAATTCTTTTGAAAGAACATCAAGAGCTCAAAGCATCTTTTAGTCATCCATCCCAGCATCATGCAGGTCTATCTGCTGGGAAATGCAACCTTCTTTTGGTTAGCAGTATCTTATGTTAAGGGTTAGTTTAATTCCCTTTTCTGACATCAGCAAAGATGGAGAACATATGAACTCTAGTAACCATATATACTCATACTGTCATGTTTATTTGTTGGCCTTCTCTTTATCACATGGTTCATTAGCTTCCATTCTTTTCTGGATCTTTTCATATATTCTATTTCCTATATTGTTTAGGAATTACTTGCCCTAGACATTAGACTAGTTACTTAACTATTGACCCTTAATTTCTTCATATGTAAAGTAAAAATAGTAATAATGTTTTTATACATTTGCTCACACTAAATTAGGTGATGTATGTGAAAATAATTTGCATGCTGACCAGCACATAGCAATTGTTTCAGAATTATTTATTATAATTATTTTCTTTTTCTTCTTTCTTGTGGTTGTATATCCAGAGCTATTTAAGTAGAGGTTACATAGTCACTTAGTTCCTTACTGAGTCTTCAAGGTAATGTCTGTAAACCACTTTCTATTTCATGGTTGTGTTTAAGTGAAATTTGCTAATCCGAGGTCCTTAGATTGTCCTAAATTTTACTTGTCTGGGTTTCAAGGGATACTTCTTAAGCCTGTATCCTAGAATTTGAAAACTAAATCTTTGATCTTTATCATTAGGATAGAATTTGGAAATAGTGAAGAACCCAGAGGTTCTGAGCAGTCAATCTAGGCAAGCAGACAGCAAGACTGGTTCTTACTTTGTGGCCAAAGTGTCAGATTGATAGTAAAGCTCAAAGCAGATAATGACTCCAGAAAATGCCAAGGTTTGGATCTATTACAAAAACACTGACTATGAACACTGTGTATAAATTTCTGTGTGAAAATGAGTCTTTACTTTTATAAGTGCCCAAGAGTGTAATTGATGGGTCATACAGTAAGTTCATTTTTAGTTTTGAAAGGAACTGTCAAATTATTTTTCAGAGTGGTCATACATTTTTTATATTTCAACCAAAAATGTATAAATGATCCATTTCTTGTGCATCCTGGTCAACATTTGATGTTGAGGTCATGTCATTTTTAACAGATTAAAAGGTACATTCATGTTGCCCACCCATTTTCAATTCTTTTTTCAATGCCATACTTTCTAAATAAAATATTTATTGAACAATCCATAAAGAAGTTGATCATCCCCTGGAATCTTTCAATGAAAAGTGGAATTTTTGCCCTGACCAGTATGGTTCAGTTGTTTGGACATTATTCTACAAAGGATAATGTCACCAGTCTGATTCCCAGTCAGACCACATGCCGGGGTTGTGGGTTTAGTCCCCTGAAGGGACACCTACAGCAGGCAACTAATTGATGTTTCTTGTTTGCATTGATATTTCTCTTCCTCTCTTTCTCCCTCCCTTCCCCTCTCTCTAAAAATAAATAAAATATTTTTAAAGTGGAATTTGCAAAATTATGTCACATGTGAAAAAACAACATTAATGTAAAATGATTTAAAATTAATGAAAACAGAGTACTGTGTCAAGAAATAATTTTCCCTAGGGCTTTTTAGTAAGTGTCCCAATGATTTGTAATGTGATTTTTTAAAATTATACTATAGTTTTATAAATTCCAGATCTCGTTAAGAAGATACATACACATTTGACATTATAATACAAAAACTGATTAAATTCCTTATATAAAAAAAATAAATAAATGTACCAATCAGTGAAAATGCTAGAGAAAGTTTTAGCCCAGACAAAGAAGCTATAGGAGAATAAGAGCAACTAAATTTCTTAGTGACAAGACACAGAAAAATTATATAAAGGAATAATGAATATCTTCCTGGGGCTTGACTGAGTCAGGAAAGTCATCTACAATTAGGAATATGGGTTATAACCTCATATTTTCTGGCCATCAATTCAGCATTAATTAAGATTATTAAACTAGTAAATAACCTCTGTGGTTGGGCACAAAACCTAGATGAAATTAATCAGTAATTACTGCCTAGTTCTTAATTCATATTGTGATTCATATTAAAACCTAATGGCACAATGGCAATAACAGGCGATACAAAATCAAAATGACTAGAGAACAAAAATGAGGTATGCACTAGAAGCAGGCATCTTTCCCTTTTCTGATTGGCCCCTTCAATTTCGTTGAATTCCAGTCAATGAATGAAGGCTTATTAATCGTGTTTGGCAGCCTGAGTTACAAATTCTGGAATTCATGCTTTATTCTGTCCTATAATACTGCAGATCACAGAAAGCCAAGTGCAAAGTGGATAGGACTAGAATTCAGAAGTAGACGTTTCTACTGCACTGGATCAAGTTCTAGAACTGCAGTGTTCTATATGGCAGCTGCTAGCTATGTGTAGCTATTCAACCTAAGTATAAATTAACTAAGAGTAAAAGAAAATCAGGTGCAGAAGCTACATTTCAAATGCTCAATAAGCCATATTTAGCTAATGACTAGTGTTTACAAAGAAACATAACATATTTTCATTATGTCTAAAAATTCTTTAGATAGCACTCTTCTAGAGAGAGGTAGAAATATGTAGTAATACAAGGAAGATCATGGAGAGTCAAAACAGGAAATTTGGAATAAAATAATATGCAAAGATCTTGGCAACAGATGTCTGTGATAAACTAGCAGAAAAATAATTTTCTATTAAGTTTTTTTCTTTTCTTTTCTTTTATCAGTTTTTACTTTTCCTTGCATATTCAGGACCACAGGACTGAGACTCAAGGATGGAACTCTGATCCCTTGCAAAAAAAGTTCAGGCCAAGATTCTAAAACACATAACATGCTCACTAACCTGCTTATTAAGAATACTACTTAAGAATAACAGGACAAAGTAAAGGCCCAGTTACCAAAAGAAGGTATAGTGTAAGGACACAGTCTCAGGAACAAAGAAGAAATCCAGTTATCATTCCTGAAACATAAACTAAGTCCACAATAGTAGAAATGTAGAATTAATCACCCATGAATTAAGGTTTAGTTTCTTAAGCTTTCCCTCCCCTCTTTGCTCCATAAAACCACGCTTTGCAATCAATGCCAGGTATTCCATCCTGGCACTATATTTTTGGCCACAATCCCACACACTGCCCAATTGCTTGACTTGACCAACTCCATGAACTGCTTCTGATGCTCCTGGCTTTTACTCTAGTGTCTTGTTTACTTAAATCTTGTCTTGCCTTTCTAACACAATGCTCAATTCTCCCTTCTTGGTTACCTCACTAAGGTCAATTGTCTTCTCATTCTCTCTTCCCCTCCCGCATGATCTTTAAAATAATCTAATTTTATGGGCAAAGGACCTGAATAGACACTTCTCCAAAGAAGACATACAGAAGGCCAATAGACATATGAAAAGATGCTCAACAGCACTAGTCATCAGAGAAATGCAAATTAAAACCACAATAAGATACCAACTCACACCAGAAAGAAGGGCCATTGTTAATAAATTAACAAACGATAAGTGCTGGCGAGGATGTGGAGAAAGAAGGAACCCTTTTGCAGTGTTGGTGGGAATGCAGGCTGCTGCAGGCACTGTGGAAAGCACTATGGAGATACCTCAAAACGTTAAAAATGGATCTGCCTTTGGACCAAGTGGTCCCACTTGTGAAAATATATCTGAAGAAACCAAAAACACTAATTTGAAAGAACATAAGCACCCCATGTTGATTGCAGCATTATTTACAATCACCAAGATTATGGAAGCAGCCCAAGTGTCCATCAGTAGATGATTAGATAAAACAACTATGGGACATTTACACAATGAAACACTAATTGGACATAAAAAAGAACATTTACCCTTTATGACAGTATGGATGGACCTGGCAAGCATTATGCTAAGTGAAATGAGTCAGTCAGAGAAAGGCAAGTACCCATATGATTTTACTCATATGTGAAATCTAATGAACAAACTGAACTAAGAGGGAAAACGGGGCAGACTCATAGATAGAGAGCAGATGACAGCTAGTGGAGGGGGAGGTGAAAGGGGAAAGGAACCAAGCAAAAAGGAAAAAGGACTCATGGACAGAGTGGTGATTGCTACGGTGAGTGGAGTATAAGGGGTTTAAATGGTAATGAAAAAATACGATAAAGATTAAATTAAAAAAATAAAAAATAAAAATAAAATAACCTCAGCTAAATCCTGAGAGCTTCTTACATTAGCAACATCTTCCCACAGCATTGTGTTTGTATTTCTGCCTCTTTTCCCACGTGGGTACTGTGTACCATCATCAGCTCTGAGGTTGAAATAGGATTTATCACTAGCATCTTTTACACAATTTCTTCCAATCTCCCTTTATGTACTTCTATGTTTTTCCACATAGAAATTCAGGACCTTGCTTTCTGGAGATCCATGAGAGTCACTCTTAGTGATTCTAAGCTTCAAATGAATGCAGAAGCTGCCTGTGATAGGGAAATTCCTTGGGTGTGTTAAATAAAAAGGAGAAGATTTTATGACTGTCTGTTATAGTAATTCCTATTTGTAAGGGAAATCTAAATCTGCCCTTCTGAATTAAAAATGAGTGTTGAATCCAAATATTGTGGGTATGTAAGACTATTTAAAGCAGTGGAAAGGAAATATTAATTTCCTGGTCTAGAAGGTCATTGGGTACAAGGAAGTGTGTGTGTGTGTGTGTGTGTGTGTGTGTGTGTGTGTGTAGATAGAGAGAAGGGAAAGGACATTCATAAATCCATATTTAAAAATGTAGTACACTCATAAATACACATAGTCACACACAATCTATATTTTAACATTTAAACCTCACTATATAACTATTATTTTATCAATTGATTTTTAGTTTTAATTGCACATTGTTCAATTAATTAACTGATAATCATTCAATATAAAGTATACTATGTCTGATAAATATCCTGTGAATGTATCTAGGATGAAAGAATAAGGTGTCCTATTATTTAGAAATTATGAGAAGCATAATCCTCTGGTCAAAGGAAATACACATTTAAAAGTGGTTCACTAATATATATGTACACATTCAATGTATGAAGATATCTAGGTCACAATAAGAGGATGGTTTGAAGCCTTGAGGCCTTCAGAGTTATAGCTTATAGACCTTTAGCTAGTATTTCAGAATAATCTAGAGCAAGGTTAGGCAATGATTCTTTATCAAAGAGAAGATACACACAGGCTGCCCAGGACTCTGGGAAGGACACATACTTGGCTATCTCAGTGGATATGACTGGACCACAGTTCTGTCTCCTCCCTGGTTCAGCCCTTCTCTACACTAGAGTAGACTTCAGACTTGCTGCTCACAATCTTTTTAAATAAGAAAACTCCTTTTAAAACTCTCACATTTTACTAATTATATCTTAATATAAAATTTTGGAAAACATTTTTATAAACTCACTGCTTACTTGATCATATTTTTCATTTTATTTTTATCTGGTATTACAAAAAATTGAAACATATTCAAAACAAGAGAAAAGAATGTAAGCCCATTACCCATCTTCACTAATTACCGATTCTTGGACAGTCTTGTTTCATCTTTACCTCCATTTATTTTTCAGGTTTTCCCTTCCCTAAAAACCAAAGTATGATGAAATCATACTAGTCTTTGAAACCATACCATTTCACCTATAAATGTTTCTGTATATGTATGTCTCTAAAAGCTATAAACACTAAAAGTTTCAAAATAGCATTAGCTGATTTGAAAATCAATTTCTTGTTATCTGGTCAGTGTTCAAATGCCTCCTGGTTTGTCAAAATATTTTATCTTTTAATACTTTGTTTGCTTGAATCTAAATCTAAATAAAATTCATATATTAGAATGTTTTGGTGTCTGCAATATCTTTGAATCTAGTAATTTAATGTCATCACTTTATTTTTCCTTGTAATTTATATGTTGAAGAAACCAGGTTATTTAATTCCTCAGAATTTTCAACATTCTGGATTTTAATGATGAATCCCTAAGTGTCTAGCTCCACAAATTTTTTCAACCCATATTTTCTGAACTATATAGATTAAGATACTTGATCAGATACACATTCTATATTTCGGGTAAAAAATAATTCATAGGATATATACAATGTCTAACTGACTCCTTGCTTATTGTTTTCTTGATTATAAATGCATTTTAAAATGTGTGTTTTGCATATCAGCCTTGCATTTCTATAGCATTAAGCATGAGGCAAGAAGTGATGTGAGATGACATTGGGGAATCAGAAGACGGTGCCTCATGAACCATGCTTCTAAGCAAAGATCTGATCCTACATTCACTGTGTAAGAAGCCATTGATAGGTTTCAAACAAGATGGGTTTCACAGATACCTAAACAATTAGTGTAAAAGTTCTGGTAAGAGACAGGACTAGAGGTCAAAATCACAATTAGAGAACACTATAGTAGTTAAATTGGAAAATGAGTTTATTGAATCAAATGATTATATGAATAAATTATTAGATACTCTATCAGTTTTCTAGCTAACCTAATTTCTTCTGGATTTATTCTTTTTCACTCTATTAAAAAGACAAATTCAAAAATAACCAATAACTTTCAGATGCCTCATTTAAAACCCTCTATCCAAGCATCATCTAATGAATAATCCTGTAAGTAAAGAAAGATATCTGTGTAAATTTAGGAAATGACTCTTAGTCTAACTCACTAAAGCCACATCACTCTGCATCACCTCTATAGTACAGAAGAACAACAAAGGAATAGTTCAACTTGGTTGCAGTGAAGCATAACAGGTGCAGCAAATACCTTCGTACCAAGTCACAATTCAACCAATCAAATCAGGAGAAATTGGAGGAGACAAGAGCTCTGAGGAGTAATAAGTATGTCAGTTAAGTTTCTGCTCTCAAAAAAGCCCAACCTGAGGAAAAACACAAGGACAAAACTAAAAAATGTATGTGGTTTAGATTAGAGTACTAGTCCTATGAACATTTATAAAAAGGCTAAAAAGTTTTGCTAGTATCTGAGAAAAATAAAGAAATGCTTCTCAGAGGAAGCAGATATAATACTATGCTGAGAAGCTGAAGTGAGATAGGTGGGAATGATGGAGGGGAAAGTTCTAAATCAGAAAGGTTTGATCATTGAGATACAAATGTATTCAAGACACACATAAATGTATTCATCTGACTAGAATGAGTGTTCCCTTTGGGTGTAGAGAAACATAAAAGTTGACTAAACAAGATAATCCTAGATTAGAAATGCTGGAATAAATAGTTTGGACTTGATCCATAGGTCTCAAGTGATTTAAATTTTAAGAAGATCAAACTGAAAAGACAGATGGAGGGTAGAGATAAGATATAAACTTAGAAATCAATTCAGAGATTAATGATTAATCATTTAGGACAATCTAGAGTGGTAACTATGCGAATAATAAGAAAAGATAGATACATAACCATATTCTAAAATAAGAAATATGATATTTTCAAAGTAAAAACCTTTAAGTACATTATATCAAATATAAAATTTGAGAGTTTTTCTGATTTAAAACTTCTTTATTTTCTATCTGTGGCTTAATATAAATGGCATAAAAGATTGAATTATTCCATAGGTACAGATTTAGAAAACATTTTGGAATGTTAATCTTTTTCTCTTTGTTTAAAAGAAGAACTATGGTAAAGCAGTTTGCTTCTCACGTGAAAAAATATTGCTCTGTGTATGAAGAAAGAAATCCATCTCAAAATTGGGGGGTGTGGGAAGGCTTGGTTTGATCATAAGGTACTCTTTCTCTATGTTACTAAAGTCCTACATGCTTGTCCAAGGTTACACAGTAAGCTAATGGAATAAATGGGATTAGAACATGAGTTTCCTTCTGATGTAAGCATGTAGTTCTTTCCACTACATGCTCACATCAGGAAAGATACCAATTTATTTCTTGGTTGAACTGGGTTCAGAAATAAAGGTAGAGTTCAGTTGAGGGTCCCTTCAGAAAATCTCTCATTTGATGATGTGGCTTTCAGATGAAATGACATGAAAAATAAGTGCATCGACATTAACCAAATGAGAACTCTCTTGGGACCTAAAACAATGGTCTCAGCTACACACACACACACACACACACACACACACACACACTCACATCCCAGCCTTAATATAGAAAGTAAATTTAGACTGAAAGTATTTTAAAACAAATAGAAAGAGTATAAACTCCTTAAAAATGCTGAAATTAACGTGAAAAATGTTTTGTTTTTTTTAATGGTGGAGGCTAAGATGATATGGATGAGTTCCACTACTATAAATAGTGTCTCAATAATCCAAAGTATATTCATAGCATTTGTGTCTTATCTAATATATTATTTTTCTCTACCAAAATTAGACAGAGAAAGATATATTAACGTTGAGTCACAAATCCTTCTGTTTCTGCACATCTCGCCTTTTTTTTTTTCCAGGTTATTTTTTCAAGGATATTGGTAAAGTGAACAGCCTTAGCTAAAGAGAATGCCTCCCTCTAGAGTAGAGGGCAAATTTGTTTAGGGTCAGGTGTAAAAAGATAGCATCTCCCTCTAAGGCAGATGTTAGCAGTTTTTTGTGGGTCCATTAAATGGGGTTTTCTAAGTTTGAGGCTCCTGAACCACAGGTGATGCAAACCAACTACATGTGCAGGATCCACCTGGGCTACTTCATGTAACTCCCATGGAACATGGAGCACAAGGGGAACTCAATGTGTACATACAGTTCATACTACATGCTATACCAAGAATCATGCAGTTTCTGACCTAAAACTATTATATCTTCTGCCAAGTAGGTTGAAATTTCAGATCCTTCACAATTATTGACAAATAATTTCTAGTTAAACCTCAAAATAGCCATGGGATAAACTATTTCTCTATGGTTTTTACTCAAAGGGATCTTGAAAAATAAAAAAAAAATAAGAAGTAAGTAATGTGTCTGGGAAGCCAGCCTAAACATTCCTATTCCGGATTCAGTAAGACAAATTCTGATTAGCCAGCTACAAATTGTTCTAAATGAGTGTGGTAACTTTATTACTATAATTGATTTTATTCCACAGGCCAAGGAATCAATGCAGTGATCTGCCAGCAACAAAAATGTCCATTCCAAATACATATTCAGAAACCAGAGAAATGAACACTGGGTACACCCTTGCATGCAGTAAACCCACCGTGAGACTGGCCAGTACTAGGACTCCATTTATTACCTAATTTTCATATACCTGTACACTAACAGGAAGCCACATGGCACTTTGATTCCCTGGGTATTTGTATCAGTTTGGACCTTTACTCAAAAGACCTTGAAAATCTGATTTTTTTCCCTTTCTCCATAATAAATCTATTTGGGGAAGAATTGAAGGAATCACCACTAAGAAGACCTGAACTCTCTTTCTAATGATAGGATCCTGGAATTAGAACTGACCTGAAATTTGAAACTGGCAGTAAGTGTATCATGAATTATTATTAGGGTGGCTGACTTTTATTGATCGCCCACCTATTTTGACTTTAGGAACACCATGTTCTATAAAGTATCAATCCTTATAGATCAGGCTCTTCTGAAGGCCATTATGACCTTGCTGCCTATTAAGGGGTCATACCCACCTTGCCTCTGATGGTTAAGTACTGTCACCTTTAAAAGAATAGACATATGAATCATGGAGTAAAATAAGGAGCCCATAAATACACCATTATAGAGTGAAATGATTTTTGACAAAGTGACAAAGATATCCACTGGGGAAAGAAAGTGTTTTTCAAGAAATGGTCCATAATTTCATATGAAAAATTATTAGACTTTAACCCCAACTTAGATCATACATAAACTTAATTTTATATGAATTACATATCCAAACCTAAAAGTTGAAATTATAAAGCTTCTAAGAAAATATTTTTACATCTTGGGAGTAGGCAAAGAATTCAGGGCACAGAAAGCAGTAAGTATTAACAAAACAGTAAATAAGTTAAATCTAATTATTTAGTGTCCTTTTAAAATAATAAATTAGAGCCTTGTACACTTATCCTCTCTCTCTAGAGACTCTATTAAAATTAGTATATGAAACCTTTAAAAACATTTTAAATTCTAAGTAATGAAGATGACAGAAGACATCATCAGTTGGATGAGCAAGTCAATAAAACTGTTTGACCAAATAAGTGGTACCGTTGGAGCAAGGCAGAGGTTAATGTTAGCAAACAAGAATATAGAGAATAAAGGAGTAGATTTGCCACAGAGACCAGAGAGTCATGGAATCCAGACAAGAAAGGTATAGCCATGGGTGTCAGGAATGAGATGTGGGGCTGAAAATAAGAGGAGGACATTTAATGCAAGATATGACAAACATCAGGGGCATTCACTCATATCTCTATTTTGTTCCTTCCCAGGACCTGGTAGGATTGTGTGGTACTGCCTCCTTGAAGTCAGATAAGCCATGTGACTTACTTTGCTAAATTAAATGTTAGTTGAACTGATATCTATATTTCTTCCTTTAACATCTATGACACTTGAACTTCTGTGACACTTTATTCTCCTGGTTTTTCCCTGGCTCTTTGACTATACTAACTTTCTTTAGCAGGCATCCCTTTCTCTGCCCATCCTCTGATTCACATGTTCTTTGAAGTCCTATACTTGCTTCCTCATTTTATCATTCCAAATTTACCAAAGGTGATTCCATCCATTCAATGGCTTAATTGTCATCTGTGTTCCTGGCTCTCAAATCTAGATATTCTGCCAAGATATCTCTGCTGACCTGCAGATCCAGACACTTAATCATTTACTGGACAATTTTTACCTAGCTATTCCATAGACATAGAACAGTAAGCTTTTTAAAATCTTAATTTACTTTTTTTCAAAACTTGCCTCTTTTCCTGATTATTTGGTTTCTATGAATGATGTCACCATTAATGACATTACCATACTAGGAAAAAAATCATAAATGGAAGTTATTTTTTAGTATCTCCTTCCTATCTTTACAAACAGAAAAATAGACATAAAATTAATCTCAAAATATTTTTGCCCAAATTGCTGACCATTTTGGTCAATTTTTAAATCAACTTTATATTGGAATAATTTGTATACAATAAAATCCACACATTTAAATAGACATTTGAATGAATTATAACAAACATACACACTCATATAACCAACACATCACTTAACTTGTCTTTTCTAGATCATCTGCATATCCACATAGATTTCAGAACCAATTTGTAACTATCTCCATTATTTTAGAAACATTTTCTTTCCCCTTGTTTGTTAATAACCTCCCATCTTCAATCTCAGATCAGGCAACACTGATCTGGTTTCTAACCCCAGATTGGTTCTGGTTGTTATGAAACCTCATTTATTTTATTTTTTAAAACATTTTAATTATATTTTTTCTATTACCATTTATTCCCCTTATACACCACCCCCCAACAATCACCACACTATTCTCTATGCCCATGAGTCCTTTTTCCTTTTTGTTAGATCCCTCCACCCCCTAACCCCACCCAGAGCTGTCAGCCTGCTCTCTATGTACTTACACAATGCACTTGTCTTAGTATTGAGTTGAAAGAGTTCTCTATATATGGTTAACATAAATTCTTTTCAGATATATATATTGCAAAAAATTCTTATCTATACCTTGCATTTTAATTATTTTAATGGTGTCTTTGAAGACACCATTCATCAGTTTTTAATTTTGATAAAGTTTAGTTTATATGTATATGTGTGCCTCTTATAGCTGTGTGTTTATGCTCTATTTTAAAAAATTTGTATTCTCTTAGGTCACAAAGATTCTTCCCCCGAAGTCTGAGTTTTAATTTTTATATCTATAATTATAGTTTAATATTTATTTGTTGTGATGTAGGAATCAAACTATATTTTGTCCATGTAGGTAAAATTAACACTGGTTTTGTTTTTTGCTTTTTTTTAGAAACTGTCCGTCCCTAAGAAGTTACCGTGTAGCCTTTGTAGCATACATATGGCTCTATTTCTATATTCTATTTTCTGTTGCATCAATATGTAGGTCTATCTTAATGCTAGTAGCATACCAGTTTTGATTACTACAGCTTTACAGTATGTTTGGAAATTAGGTGGTCTATATCCCCCCACCCCCATTGTTTATTTGCTCATTTTCCTTTTTCAAAATTATTCTGTCTTTTCTAGGTCACCTGTATTTCCATGTAGATTTTATATTCAGTTTGTCAATATCTTTTTTAGAAAGTAAACCATCTGGGATTTTGATTGCTAAATCTACACATATGGGGAGAATGAGAATTTTAAGAAAGATGCTAAAACTTTCAAAACTTCTGATTCTTCATTTGAAAATTTTAAAAAATTGCTTTAAAATATTGCTTATATAGATTTAGGTAAGATATTTAATATCAGATTATTGACTTTGGCACATAATATATGCTTATTATTATTATTATTATTATTATTATTATTATTATTATTATTATTACTGTTACCATAGGTAGTTAGTTAATAAGAAAGCAAAGGGAATTAGCTTAATAAACTGGGAAGCAAGAGCTTGCTTCCTTTACTAGGAAGCTACAGCTTTTCACACTTCAAAACACCACAGCACTGTGCTCCAAGGGGATTAACACTCCTCCCTTCCCACCTTGGGTACCAGATTGCCTGGGAGAGGGCAGTGAGTGAAGAGGAGCAGACAAGTACCTGAACAATAAATGTCAAAATGACACAGGGGGAGGAGCTTGACCATTGAGGCTTGTCAGTCTAGCCTAGGAAACAATGAATTGGCTGGAGGTGAACCCATCAAAAGACTCACAAAATGTTGAGAAGTTGATAGATTATTTTTAAAAAGTACCTGGTCCATCCAAAACCCAAGGTAATATAATCCCAGGGGAACAAAGTATCAAAGAATCTCTCTCTCTCTCTGTCTGTCTGTCTGTCTCTCTCTCTCTCCCAGCCAATAATACACTCACCCTATTATTTGTGTGTTCTCTTACCTGAGAGAAGATGAACATGAGGGTCTAGTAGCTGCCAGGGCCCAAAGCAGATGACATGGGCTCTGAAGAGCTGACCTTTAATATGAAGCAGAAACTATGGACACTGGTTCTTGTTTGGCCTTGCTGAAGACAACGTTGAACTTTCTATGGTGAGATGGAGGTAGATGGGACATTGGAAAACAGAGTCAGATTTCCACCAACATGAACCATGCCACAGCACAATATCCCATACATGGGTCCTTAGGATGCTTTCCTTGTGATCCCATGAAGAACCTTATCTCCACCAATATTACTAGTATTATTATTAACCAAATAATCTCATAGATATTAGCTCATGTGATTCTGACCTTAACCACATAAGGTAAAAGAGGCAGTGCTCTGTACCATCAAGCATTCATTGAGAACCCTTCACTAGTTGTTTATTCAATGAAAAAAAGAAAGGAATATTTAGGTAAGGAACTACCTTGCTCAAAACAACACAGCTAGTAAGTATTGCAGGCAGGTCTTAAGACAAATAAGTCTTTTAATTCTGATCATCTTTTTCACTATAGTAGATATTTAGAGGAAGGCATGGGAGGAGTGGAGGAGACAAACAATTCCTCGTTCAAATGAATGAGGGTTCATTCAAAGCAGAACTAGGATGGAAGTTGACGGAAGAAGTGATGCTGGCTCCTTAGTTCTTTTCTATCTTCATTCTTGAGCTCACTACACTTTCCTTCCCCTTGGCCTCACTGGCCCCTCTCATCCAGAGAATTATTTTATCAACCTTCCTGCAATAAACCTAAAGTCTTAAGCACTGGTGGAGGTCTGGCTTCCCCTCATTGGGTCAGCCAAATGAGCTGTGAGCTCAGTTCACACTCCATCTGAAACTCTGTCCCCAAACACCTCTCTCACAAAGCCACATGCCTGTTGGCCCTCAGGTTATTTCCTGACAGCTGACGTGTAGTTGACAGAGACCAGGGATGTATGTTGAGTGCAAATAACACTTCTGCTTGGCTATATTTGCCTTGTCTGATAGTTTCCACTTTTCAGAATGACGTCATGTTAGAAGCTGCTGGATAATTAATAAAGTTCTCTCTCAGCACTTTTCTGGCATCCTGTCCATTTCAGGTGCTCTTTTTTAAAGCTAAGTTTAGTCAATGAAAGAATAGCTCAACCGAATTAGCTGAGAAAGGCTATGAATTGAGAATTTTCACACCTGGCAGGTGTATCATTTTGTAGAAACAACTGAATTAATATTAGAAGGGATATGTAAACATTTACTTTATAGTTTGGTGCCAAGTTTCAGTGGAATATTAATTTCAATGGACACATTAATAAACTTGTGCTACTTTGGAGTAAAAGAAAAAAAAAGAAGCAGTGTAATGGAAACACTGACATATCCTTGATCTATTCTATTTTACCCAACTCAAAACTTATAAACACTTTACTCACTACAAGGCCTGGAATGAACAGGGTAAACTGTGGGAAATGTTTTCTAATAAAAGATTTCAGTAGAATGGCTTTTGTTTCTTAAAACCAGTTAATGGCGTTCCATGCCATGCTTAAAGAGTGCCTTTTCCCAAATTTCACACATATAATTCAACAACGAGCAGCTCCCAGATATTAAGAATCATCCAAGAGCAATGACAATTGAAAAAAATCACAACCTCTGCTCTTTGTTCAAGTAGCTGCTTCTGGCATCCTGAGAGGTTTCCAGAGCTCTGGATCTTGAAGGATATTCATAACTGCACAGGAGGGAGTGTTATATAAAGGCCCCAATGAAGAAAACGGATCTTTGAACTTCAGGTAAACAAGAGCCTGCTCGTGAGGCACCAGAAAATTCCAAGGCATGTTCTTTGAATGTTTAGTGAATAGTGTATCACATGACACATGAGGGCTATCTGGGGCAGTTCTGTGACACTTGGTCAGCCATTTTGGTTTAGTTCAGTATGTAGGAGTCAAAGAAAAGAAATATAGGTTTGATTAAAGCAAGTTTTCATTTGGGTTAAGCCTAGAATTTGAGAAGATGTTAAGAATATTCTCCTTAGGGATCTTTTTAAAAAGCATGTTCTAAGAAAAAATAATTAATATTGTACTACTTATTTAGAAAGCCTAAATTTAATTAGTTCATTTTGAAGCTTATTCACATCACACTAACTTATAGTTATTTAAATTATTTGAGTTTTTTATATGGGCTATTCTCAGGCCATCTTTTTCCTATTCCAAGCTATGTTAGAAGGCCCTATTCCCCAAATCCTGGAAAGATAACATTTTGAAACTGCTTGAAAAAAAAAAAAACTATCTGAAGCTATCCAGGCATATCAGAATATCTGAATATCTGAACAACATTTGGAACATCTATTGGAGCCCAGCCTTTCATTTTTGTGTGTATGTTTTACATGATAGTTGAACACAAACTTCAATATGAACACATTATTTAAGTACAATATTTTCTGTAAATTTTTAAGTCAGAAGGAAGATTCAAATATAAGCACCAGAAAGAGGTAAAGGAATTTAATTTCTCTGAGCTTAGCTCCCTTAAAACAAAAATGTACAGCATTCTTTCCTTTGTCGTACTATCATGAGAACAAACTAAGATGACTCGTGTATTTCGCTTGGCACAGTTAGCACCCAAAGGACACAGCCATTTTATTACAATAAATGGACGATACTATGGTTTACCATCATAGGTGGTGTGTGGGTCTCCCCCATCTAGATTTTACTTCCCAGCTGTCTTGTTGAAGCCCAGGAGGGATCCTAGATCCTAATATATTTTTTAACTCCTCACCTGAGGACATACTTATTTATTTTAGAGAGAGAAGGGGAGGGAGAGAGAAAGAGAGAAACATTGATGTGAGAGATACATTGACATCCATCGTTACCTCACACGCACCCCCACTGGGGACCTGCAACCTAAGTATGTGCCCTGACTGGGAATCAAACCTGTGACCTTTCAGATTACGGGACAATGCTTCAACCAACTGAGTCACACCAGCCAGGGTCTAAATCCTAATACTGCTTGTGCATGGAGATACTGAAATCTACCCATGTCCTCTGCCCAACCCCTGTCTATTACACACATGTGGCCTCTTTCAGGGACTTCCATCTTTTCCTTCATTCTCCGATATTTATCTCATATCAGAATTTTAAACTCACTTTTTGCCCCGGGAGTTATACACTCTGTTTCAGACAAGAACAGTTGTCTTCATCCTGATGCAAACTGTTTACATATAATATTTCTGGTCCTATACCTTTGGAAACCAGTGAAAACTATTGTGAAGTAGATAGAGCCTGAAATTAAACTGCATAATTAGAACTGGTCACCTTTGCTAAGTCAAGCTGGCAGATTGTTCCCTCAATAGTCCCCACAGAAAGTGTTTCCCACTTCTTTTGAAGGTTTGGTTAGGTAGAGATTTCTCTGGGGTTAATCTACATCAGAGCTCAGGATGGCAAAGCCATAGTGTAGCTGTTGCTCCCGTAAACATCTCAATAGTGTGAGAAGACCGAGAACTTAAAAGTGTACGCAGACTTAAATTTGAATATTTCATTGTTTACTATTTATTTGAAACTACTTCAAGTGATTTGACTTTTACCTGTAACTTTCTCAGCTGAACATTGGATAACCACAGTCCCTACTAATAGGGTGATTAAAAGAGACATACATAAAATAAAGCCAAAATGTACATACATTTAAATTTAAAGGAATCTCGAGCAGCTAGAGGTGCTCGAGACCTTCACCCATTGTCCTTTATAAGATTATAAAGGGTGTTAAGTCTGAGAGGGAGGGATTGTTATTTTTTATTGTTAAAGTAATTAATTAATAATTTACTTATTAAAAAAAGAAGAAGAATATATGAAAGGGTGAAGTAGGAGAGCTTGTATGTACGACCCATGGGCATAGACTTGGGGGGGGTTTGGGGGGGGGACTGGGTGGAGGGGAGCAAAGGGGAAAAAATTGGAACTATTGTAACAATATAATCAATAAAATATACTTAAAAAAAAAAAGAGACATACATATTGCACAATAAATGCCAGCTATTATTAAGGCAAGACACTGGTCCTGGTTAGGTATTATATGATATCGTTCTAAAAATAGAAGCTACCTGTCTTCTGCTCTAAAACTTGAAAATGGTCAGAGACTATTCTTCAGGTACCAAGAAAACTACAGAGATTTTTTGTTGTTTTTGTTTTTTTGTGATTGTAAGTGTGGTGATTTGGGTTGTTACGTATGGTACAGGGAAGTCTCCACAAAAAAAGCAGAGTCTTATGGTGCTCTGAATGAGCCACTGAGAATCCCTCATGATTCTAGCATGGGGCAAGAATATTGCTTGACTTGTTTGAGACGTGTGTATGAGTGAAGACAGCTTGGAGAGGCAGAAAATGAGGACAATGAAGAGGCAGCAAATAAGACAGCCTGACTGTCAGACCAGGGAGCTAATTCATCTACTCCAATCAAAGACCTGCTGACTGCAAACTAGATCTGTCACGGCTTCAGTGAAATAAAGTGCTGTTTTATAGATGTTAAAAAATATATAATTTTGCAAAAGACCGATCTCAAGTTAACCAGGGAACTGTAGGTGTTGAAAGCTGTAAAATATGACAGCAATCAGAATTTAAAAGCTCACTTAATCACATTGAGTGGATGACTCCATGAACTTCATAATGGAGGGTAATTTCATAATCTTCACAAGCTTCCCCTGGCTGCACGTCAGGCTGTGTGTGCATTAGAGAAACTGTCGAGGGCACCCTTTCATTACTGCTAAGGGAGCCAGCGGTGGTTGGAATAGAAGCAGAAAATTGACTGGCATTTTATTACATAAGATTTGGATGGAATCCAGCTCTGATCCAGTTCTGCATCAGGGTCTTCCCACTGCACAATAGTTTTTACATGTTGCTACAAATAAAAGTCTGAGTGTTTTACCTTTGATGAATATATAGTTTTACTACAACACCTAGTAAGATCTCAAAAGTTGCCCATGAGATCTTGAAGTTTGAAAGCAAGAAAAGTAGATACTTGATGTTTGATATAATCTATGTGTACACTCATCTGAATATGGTTCTAACAAACTTTATGAAATTTATAGTCTATGGTTGGTTGCAACTTTTCTTAACCTCCAGTTAGGCTATTTCTTTTCATGTCTGTTCCTAGGTATAAATCTGATTCTTTCTATCTGTGCTCTTAGAATAACATCTGAACTATTCTTTCTTTAGTCAATTTGGCAACTAAAATAGCTGCTTTTTTCCTGGGTTCTAACTCTCTAGTCCTGTAGGTTTCACATAAGTTTTTTCCCCTTATATTATATCTATATTTTTCCATCTCAGTAATTAGGATTATTTGAGCTGCAAGTAACAAAAATCACAATTGCCAATCATTTAAATGTTGAGGACATTCATAACCTCACATGGAATATAGTTCAAAAATATATGCTTTCAACCTTGTTTCAAGAGCTCAACCAAGTCTTCAGGTTTGTCACCTTCTGGACCCAAGATGGCTTCTATTGCTCCTAACATCTTGTCTTCTTACAACTGCATGGGAAGGTAGAAAGGAAGTTATTTTTCCTGTGCATCCTTTTTAATAAATATAAGAGAAATAAAAAAATTTCCTAGAAGTTCTTGAATAAAATTTCTCTGAGGTTTATTGACCAAGATTGGGTTAGTGACCATTATTGTGGTTGGAACAGTAGCCTCCAAAATCATATTTCCATGCCCTAACTCCTGCACCTATAAACCTTTAAGTAGGTAATTAAATTAAGCATCTTGGGCTTAAGAGATCATTCTGAGGAAGAGGAGGCAGTGTGAGCATGCAAGTGATTGAGATTGGAGTGATATGGCCATGAGCCAAGGAATGCCCACAGCCACAGAAGTTGGAAGAGACAAAGGCAGACTCTCCCAGATGAAGTGAATCCTTGCTGACAACCTTGATTTCAGACTTCTGATCTCCAGAGCCGTGACAGAATGTGTTTGGTTTGTTTGTGTGTTTGTTTTCATAGACTTTGTTTTTTAAAGAAGTTTTAAGTTCACAGCAAAATGAGCAGGAAACACAGAGTATGACTGATACCACATCCCTTTAGCATGCTCTCCCCTGTGCATAGAGGGTAGAAGATATATCTAAATCACTGTAAAAATTGGAATCTTTGTCTTAAATTATGTCAAGGGGAAACTCATCATATGCCATGCATAAAAAGAACATAGATTAGAACAGAAGACTGAGTAAGACTCTGGTATAATTCACCAGAGCTTTCATGTAACTTACTTATATATCATCCATGAAAACAATGGCATTTTGACATAGTCTGTCTAAAAAATAAAAAAATTGGCCTGGGACAAGTTAGAGCATGTGTTGTTTTATTTCTCTTCCCCAAAGACATTTAATATTTTGGACAGCCAACTAGGAAAAACTTGTGCAAATAAATTATAGTTGTGGAAAACATATGAACATACTTAAATACATATGCTTAACCATATGTGCTGAATTATAGATTGACTTTACTTTTATTTTCAGGACTGTAGATACTATCATTTTATAAATAACATGGAGAGCCACCATCGTGACATTTAAAATAGGAAATTAACATATGCTGAGACATTGTGTTCCATGCTTTTCATATACATATTAATTTAATTCTCACAATAACTCTGCAAGATACTTATTGTTATTTATTTTATGAATGGGGACACTGAGGCTCATAGATCCTGTGATTTTTCCCTAAGTCATTCAGCTCTTAATGGCAGAATAAGAGCAAATTCAGCTCTCTCTTGATTCAAATCTTATATTATGTTGAAAATACCATTTTCCTTGGAAATAAATATGGGTGTTTTGTCTAATAAAATTATGCTGTATAATACCTTAGTTAAACTGGATAAAAATGAGGGGAAAGTAAGGCCAGAAAAACCTAATTACTCCATAAAGTTATACTTTCATTCCTGAGCTGAAATCAACCCTCCAGTTCGATTTAACAGTCAAGGTTTCAGGTAATGGACCAGTAGTGAATCTGGGCTTTGTCTCTGGATGGTGGCCACAGGGAGCCTTGCCAGAATTTTTCTAGCATTTTATGCCAAGTTAAACAAATTTTGGAGGGTTAGAAGAATATTCTATAGATATGAGAGCAGAGATGGAAAACCCACAATGCTAAAGAAAAGCACTTTAGAGAGGACAAAATCAAAATATGAAAAAACTTAATTTTCTAATATTCTGTAGGTTTTATGTTGTTTTCCCAAAGGGGGTAGAGAATCTGTATAATTGAGTTTTATAAGTTCTCTATAAGTTTTGAATATTAAGCTTTTATCAGGTGTGTCAGTGAATATGCCTTATGACCCAGTGATTCCACTTCTAGGAATTTATCCAGAGAAACCCAAAACACTAATTCAAAAGATCATAAACACCCCTGTGTTTATCGCAGTGTTATTTACAATCACCAAGATATGGAAGCAGTCCAAGTGTCCATCAGTAGATGAGTGAGTGAAACAACTATGGAATATTTACACAACGGAATACTACTCAACTATAAATAAAAAAGAAAATTTTGCCCTTTGTGACAGCATGGATGGACCTGGAGAACATTATGCTAAGTGAAATAAACCAGTCAGACAAAAACAAATACCGTGTGATTTCACTCAGATGTGGAATCTAATGAACAACCTAAACTAGTGAGCAAAATAGAGACAGACTCATCTAAAGAGAGCAAGATGACAGCTCTGACAGCAGCGGGGTTTAGGGAGTGGCGGGATCAAGCGAAAAAGGAGAAGGACTCATGTACGTGGACAGCAGTGTGGTGATAGCTGGGTCAGAACAAGGGTATGATGGGGATAAAAAATAATGAAAAAATACAATTAAAAAATCAGCCTAGACAACTGTCTGTAGGTGTAGAATGGATCAGACAGGGAGAACACAATACAAGAATACTAACTGAAAGTTACTGAGCACTGAATACTGGACACTACTCAAAGTCCTTTTCCTGTTTCGTTATATTTAATCCTCACAAAATATACTGGGGTAGGCACACACTGGGAAAATTGAGACACAGAGAAATTAGGAAGCCTACCCAAATAGTCAGGGGATCTATGTATGAGCCCCTGACTAAATGAAAAAGGAAAACATTGAATGAACATAAACCAAAGGTGCCAAGATGTAGAAATTGAGACCTAAATTTTTTCCCCCATCATGTCAATTCTGTCCTTAGATCTGTAGAAATTCATGCCAACTCATGATGTAAGAGCCCAATTTGAGTTTGAGAATCATAATTTCTCTTTTCCAGACTCTACTCATTGGCAGGGTAAAACATGTAAAAAAAAATTGCCCCCATTTGCCCTTCTCAATTTTTTCCCTTATTTTTAAGCCTATAATCATCTAGCATCAATGCTTTCTATGCACTGCCAGGACCAAAGGTCCAGGAAAACATTCCTTCTGGGGAAATTCTAAATAGACTCAGCGACCAGTCAACACCTTTCTCACTGATGGACTGTAAGGGACTTCTTGCTCTCAGCCCCTTCAGGATTTGCACATTTTGTTTTCATTCACTTCACTCATGGCCAGAAGCAAAACCCTCCTATTTACTTCTTTCCACTTGTAGACCTCACATGTTATTTCACTGTATGGCCGTGAGGGAGGAGCTTCATTAACATGTAGCAATTCTGGGTTGCCTATTGTCCACCATGGCTGTCGTTCAATTCCAGCCAATTCCAATTTATGAAGATTTTAGAACCATATTTTTTTCTTTAATGGTACCAAGGGATTAATAGCAAGGAAATTGGCAAGAAATTGAAGTCTACTAGCTGCAACCAATATGATTTGATTTAATCCAGATGTGAAAATCTCCCTCCACCGTCCTATGCCCTCCACAGTATAGGTGTGCAACCTTGGTGAAGACAGGGCCAGTCAATACATTTATTTGGAGACATATGGTCTCTGCTTCCCCCTCCTTTTTCCAATTTTGAGGGAAAGAGTAATTTAGAATATATTTTCACACTTACTAAAAAGGATGTGGAAATAAAACTTTAATTACTGGAAAAGTTATTAAGAAGAAAGTATATTTTACTCTTCCAGAACCGTGGGTTTTTTAGGAGAGAACTGTTTTAGATTTCCTCAGTTGCCAAAACCCCAAGAATCAATGGAAACCTCACAAATTGGGCAGAGTCCCTTCTTGCCCATCATAGTGGTCACTTAGATTGAGGGATGGAATGTTCTAAGACATGGCTCATCTGTATGACAGTTTGGGCCTAACTGCACTGAAGAAAAACAGCAATAAACTTCCCAGTTGCCATGTTCTCATTACCATGGTAGCACAACAAATCACCTTAAAACTTAGTGGCTAAAAACCATAATAATCATTTATTATCTCTCTCACAATTTTGTGGGTCAGGAATCTAAGAGTAACCCATATGGGCTTTCTGACTTGGGGTCTCTAGCAAGGTTCTAATTAGATATTGGCTGGGGCAGGTATCATACCAGAGTTTCTTTATTCACATTCACATGTTTTGATACCTGATCTTAGAAGATTGGAGATGAGCATAACTGAGGCTTCTTGGGCATCTCTCTCTTGATGTGTGGCTTCTTCATAATGTTCTCCTCAGGATGGGGGCTTAAAGGGCCTGAACTTTTTATGTGTTGACTTAATGCTCTGGAAGTACATGTCCCAAGAGGGACAGAGCCAGGTTAGGCTTATATAATATTACTTCTGGTATGCTCTACTGGTTGACGTAGTTACAGTAGCTCATCCAAATTCAAAGGGTAGGAAGAGAACATACTTCTGCCTCTAGTTGAAGGTCTATCAATGTGACATTGCAAAATAAATGTATAGGATGGTTATCTTTGCAAAATGATTTGCTCCATATGTCCAGAAGCTCTACCTCTGACAAAAATATGTATCAGTAATATCCTACTCATAATGAATGCTTTTTAATATCCAAAATCACAGTCAACTTGTTGACTAAGTACTTGTTAAGTTAGTTAGATCTAGGGATTTAGGTGATCAGTTTTTGAAATGCAGGCTTAATTTAATTGGGAACTTATACAAAGTCAGCTCAACACCCAATCAGAGATCCATGAGCTTGCATGCTCATGAAAAGATCATGGTTATAATACAAATGGAAAATAATTTAATACTTGGAGCATTTACTAAGTGTCAGCCACCAACATATATTAATTACATAATTATGGTAATTATTAATTGAGCAAACATTTACTAAATGTCCTGATATGTCAGCACTGTGTTTATTATGGGAAAGAAAAATAAGACTGTCCAATCTCTGGTAGCAGAAAAGCAGGGGCTTGAGGTCTAAACTCCATGCTCTTTCCATCTATCAGCTTTACTTGTATGAATTTTACAAAATAACATGATGTTAACATAAATTATTGGAAAGACTCTAAGTTTTATATGAGTTTGGAAAGGGATTCGTCAGAAATGGCTAGGCCCTCAGAGGTAATCAGCAGGGGGTTTTTTTGTTTTGTTTTTGTTTTTGTTTTTCTATAGTCCTATGGCACTGAACTTGAAGCAAGAACTAGAGAAAGGGAAGATATGCAGAAAAGAGAAGAGGCAAGGAGAACAGCACAACCAAAGGGAAAAAGACCAGTGTGTATATGGTGTGTTCTGAGAACAAAGAGTGAAACCCAAAAAGTTGGCATTCATGCTGCCTGTCACTACCAGAACCAGTAAGTAGAGACAAGAATTAAATACTTATGTATGCTTTACTCAGATGGCCGGTGATCTGGGAAGATGGCAGGTTATGTACCCTAAAAGCCATCTGAACATCTCATCTCAAGTTGACTTTTTTTAAAAAGGAAAAAGAAAGGGTAGGTAAGGGGATTGGAATTCAGGAAAAAAGGTCAGTAAGATAAAACTTTCAGTCTGGCAAATTTCCTAAAATCCCAGCAATTCTTTATCTTCATCCTGATCAGCAGACATTGCCTCCCTGGAACACAATGGCTCAAATACTGTCTTGATCGCTTGCAATCCTCCTGAGGCACAAAAGTTGAATTGCTTGTGGACCACTTGAAGTCAGGGTAGGTTGTTATACATTCCAGTTCCTGGAATAACAGCTATCTACATGCATTAATCACTAGACCTATTAACTATAAACTAAAGCGAAAAAATTTTAACTCTTTATTTACCCCACCAAGAGTAGATAACAAGTAATTTGTTGAGTGTGGTATCAGCATTTCAGTATTTTTTTTTAAAACAGTCACATATTTCTCATCAAGAAATGACATTTAAAAACATTTATTTGGTGAAAGTAAGTACCTAAGTCATTATGAGGGAAGAAAGATGTAGCTATTCAACCAGAAAACAAAATTAAAGAATATCATGACACTTATGAACTAATAAGTATTGGTGAATGTTTAACTTTTTGCTTTCTTCTCCTTTACTTCTCACTGATAGCTGTTTTCACAGTGATATCTTTTGTTCTATATAATTTATTTAAAACACACATATAACTTCCGGCCAAGATGGAGGCTTAGACGGACGCGCTAGGTCTCCCTCTACAACTAGAGAGGAATACAACTACTTCAAAACAAAGGATAACTAGAAATCCCAGAAAATAAAACTACACGGAAGCCCAACATATGAAGTTATAAACCAGCGGCGCTCTTTGGGCAGGTAGGACGAGCAAAAGGGGGCGGTGCCGTTTGCGGTCGCACCTGGGACAGCGGCGGGGAGAACAACCCCGGCTGCAGTCGAACCCCCGGCAGCTTGCGACCCCAACACTGGGGAAAGCAGCCACCACATCGCCTTGAATGGTGAGGCCCAGGGGGGCGGGAGGACGGATCCCGGTCTCCTAGCGGAATAACTGTGTGAATCCATCTTGGACCCCCGCCCCCAAAGAAAGCACCACAGGGCTGCGAAATAGGTCGCGGACAGGCGCCGGTCGCTGGATTGTGACGAGTTCACAGGCACTGCCCCCTACAGCCGGCCCAAGAAAACAAAACGCATCTGTCAAAATGAGGCAGACAACTATAGAAATCCTGGTGGCACAGCTCACCAGGCAACAGATGGAGAACCTGATAGATGAACAGATAAGAAACCTGTCAGATGCTCAGTTCTGGGCCATTGTTATCAGGTGGCTTACAGAATTCACAAAAGATCTGGAAAAAGATGAGAAAGAAGTGAAAAACACTCATAACGAAAGGAACAAAACCACATACGAGACAGATGGTGAGGAAATAAAATCCAGAGTTCATATCAACAAACCGGAATATGGAGAAGGAACAAGCAGTCAACCAATGCAGCGAGAGGAAATGGGAAGCAACGATGAGAGGATCAGAAACCTCTGGGACAGCTATAAAAGGCCCAACATAAGAATCATTGGTTTGCCAGAGAGCGAGGAAGATGAACTAGAACTTGAAAAATTGAGTGAAAATATAATAAAGGAGAACTTCCCAGACTTGGGGAAGGAAATAGACTTACAGGTCCAGGAAGCACAGAGAGTTCCAAAAAAACTGGACCCAGGGAGAACCACTCCAAGACACATTATAATCAAAATGTCAAAAATTAAATATAAAGAGAGAATCTTAAAAGCAGCAAGAGAGAAGAAAAGAATTATGTACAAAGGGGTCCCAATTAGACTATCAGCAGACTTCTCAAGGGAAACCCTACAGGCAAGAAGGGACTGGCAAGAAATATTCAAAGTAATGAAAATCCAAAACCTACAACCACGAATACTCTATCCAGCGAAATTGTCATTCAGAATAGAAGGACAGAGAAAGTGTTTCCAGGACAAAATAAAACTGAAAGAGTTCGTTAGATCCAAACCACTGTTATATGAGATGTTAAAGGGACTGGTTTAGAAAAAGGAGGATCAAGACAATGAAATCTAAAATGAAAACTGCATCACAAGAAACAACAGAAGCTAGGGAATTGAAACAAAGGCAAACTAAACAGGCAACGAGAGTGGAAAAAGAACTTTAGGTACGGGGAACATATTGGGGGGAGGTCAACAGGGAGGGGGAATGGGGAGAGGGAGGGAGATGATATAGGAATTAAGGATCATGGTAGGAGGGAATGGAATAGACAGAGAGAGGTTGAGAAGAACTGTATGCACAACTAATGGACATGATCTAAAAGGGGGGGACAACTGGAGGGAGGGGGGCCACCGGGTGGAGGGGAGCAGAGGGAAGGGAAATTGGCACAAATGTAATATTATAATCAATAAAACACATTAAAAAAAATAAAAATAAACAAACTCTTTTTAAAAATTAAAAAGAAAAACACACATATAAGATACTACACTAATAGAAGAAAAGTAAGTAGAGAAATAATAGTTATTTTTCTATTTAATTCACATGTGAATATTGGGGCCTCATTTCTATAAAAACAAGAAAAATCTGTACAAGCCAGTTTGGATGGAAGTGTATATTTATAACAAAGTCAATTACTATTTATTGAGGGTCTATTTATGTCAGGTTCTTTGCATAAAATAACTCAATTTAAAACTATAACCTTTAAAGTAGTTATCATAATTTTTTTATAGGTAATGAAAGTAAAGTACAGGGAAATTAAACAAGCTACCCAAACTGCCAGTTAGAAAGTGCCAAAGGCAATATTGGAACCTGAGTTAATTCACTCACTTCAAGACTGTGTTTCAAGTCCGGAAGAGTCAATAGTTTAATACCAAAGAGTCAAAACTTTTCCAAGAAAAGGAGTGGTGTTCACTAATGCAGACAACAGCTACCTGCTGGCTAAAACCAGTGTTTAAACCAGAAGCCCAAGCTTTTCCCTTTACTAGCTGTGTAGACTTGGATGAGTTAGTTAACTTCTCAGTGACATTTAACTTATTAAAATTAAATAAGTTAATTCATATGAAATAATTATAAAAGTGGCTATCCTATAATAAGGGATTGATAAAGATGCTACACAGCTACTATAATTACTCTTCCTATGTTAACACTGTATATATTACTACAGTATTACTGAATATTTACAGAATGACTGGCTTTATAATGGAGGTACAACCTGGTCTAGGAGAAAATCAGAACTTTCCCAAGAAAATTAAGTTTGGAATCAATAACAAATTGAAGAAGCTCTTAAAAGGACAGATGCTATAGGAAATAACTGTCTGTAAAATTTGTAGTCCCTCCTTGCATTCCTGTCATGTAATGAACTAACTGTGATTTCCCATAATGCACCTCTTTTTCTTTTTTTACCATTTGAGTCAACTTGAAAGTGATTCCTAACTAATATAGCCTGTAATGAATCATACCATAATCTATGAAGCTTTTATTCATGAATTAAATAAGAACATCATTAGACACTAAGTACAAATATAAGTGACACAAATTTTTGACTTAGTGAATTCACTGTCTAGTAAGAAAAATAAATAATCGTATGATAATTATAAGGGTAACAGCTGTTGAGATATGTATGTTTCATACTATAGTAGCCAATTTTTTCTAAATTATTTCATTTCTTTAACAGAACTGTTAGAAATATACTGTTATTATTATTCTCACTTTACTGATAGGCAAACTGCATAAAAATAATGAAATTTCTTAACATCTTTGAACCAAACATTCAAACATATTGAGAAATTTACTGAAAGTTAAACAATTAATTGTGGAAATCAAGTTTAAATCCCAGTTAACCTAACTGTGGAGCCTAAATGCTGAATCAATCAATGCTGGAATACAGCACAATGAATGCATTGCATAACAGATTAAGAACACAAGGAAGGATTGGCCAATTTTACTGGGGTGGGCATATTCAGAAAGTTTTTCTGAAAGAGATGATTCATAAGCGGATTTTGAAAGGGTGAAGAGTTATTGAATCATAGGGACCTTGGATCTACCCATAGGATGGCAAGGAGCCATTAAAGAGCTAACAGGAGGAATGAGAGGGTCAGCTTCACATTCACCCCAGGTTTCCCCAATAACTTGTCTCAGAAAATACCCGGACCTACTCTGTGGAGCCAAACCCTTTGTCTTTAGGGAACTGACAAAAAGTGTACTCCTTCATGTAGACTTTTCTGGAATGAAACTACTTGTTCTGAACTCTTTGTGCTTTTCTGGTTGTTGTTGCTTCCTTTTTACTGTTGGCTCTCTGAGAAAACATTTCAAAATGTCACCACTAAATCAGAGTTATGATGAGAACAGCATGCTATATTAGTAACAGAAAAACAAGGTTGTAAACTCTGCTTCAAAGTCTTCATGTTGTTCTTGGCTTATAAATTGGGAAAAGGCCTGAAGCAGCCATCTGAAATACTCAAGTACAAATGTTGCTTCAAATAGAACAGTGAATGGGTAGCACAATTAGATCTGAAATAAAGATCAAGATTGGGTCCCGAAAGAGTGCATGACACATAGTTGAGGCTCAGTCAACATACATGGGGTGAATTAAGACCAAGAGAGACTGTTCTCTCACTGTCCTGGTTCCACTGACTGTAAATTCCTCAGCATACAGTATTCTCTCTCTCTCTCTCTCTCTCTCTCTCTCTCTCTCTCTCTCTCTCTCTCTCTCTCTCTCTCTCTTTGATTTATTTATTGTTTTTCTATTACAGTTGTCCCATTTTTTCCCCCATTGCTCCTCTCCACCCCACCCAGCCCACCCCTTCTCCCACAGTCAATCCCCATACATTCTCTTTAATTGTGTCTTTCAGGCTGAGGGGAAGCAGGCAGGCAGACAGGAAGCAAGGTATAGTTTTTATCCGTAACTCACTTATCCAGAGTTAGCCTCTTAGTTATCTCCTTCACTAAACATGAAACTGAAAATAAAACCTAAAGGGCCTTTGTGAGGCTGAAGGTTAGCAATTTTGCCTTGTAGAGGATATTGCAGCACTCACATTTGGCCAAAGTGAGTAGATTGAATGTATAGAACCAGTGTTCAGGGCTTGTTCACTGTATGGGCCATTTGATTTCTCTGTATTTGGCACATTGTAGGCATGCAATCAATGCTTGTTTACTGAAATTATACAGGAGATGGGTCCATGTGTTGTTCAAATGAGACTACCAATTTAATATGCTCAACAGTGTAGTTTTACTATAGCAGACAATTAGGGACAAGAGGAATGAGCAAGGCAGTGTGTTGTAGGTGACATTTGTGTCAGGAAGGTAAGGAGTGTTGAAATGTTAACCTGGCTGTGTACTTATCGTGTGACATTAAGCAACTTGCGTGGCTTTTCTAAGTCCTTTTTCTTCTGTAAAATGTAAGTAATTTTACCTGTACTGTAATGTTATTTGAGGACTAAGTTAGCTAAAAATAAGTAAAATAGATACATGGTAAATGCCAGAAAGCTAGATATACTAAGTTGGAGGATACTGATCCCTAAGGACACGGCTAATAATTTTCAAGGGTTTACTGATTAGGCCACAGGGGTTTTTCATGACCAGCATTTATTCTGCCTGGTCAGTTTCATTATGCACCATTGCTAAATACATATGTTGCCTCTTACCTCTGCCTAAAGAAATCATTGTATTATGCCATACAATAAATAAATGCATTTTATTATGACCTCAGGTCATCAAGGAGGGTGTAGAGTTACATTGAAAATGTTCTAAGAGGGAAGTAGGTAATACTTTTAAACAGAGTGTTGAATTCCCTGGATAATTTTTTTTTCTACCGATCGAGTGACTAGTAATGATTTATGTGGACAATTCACTCGCTAGAGTACTGAAATCCCTGATGAAGCTGGATCAACAAAATGTTCTGGTAGTAGCTGTGCTTCGTTAACTCTTGGAGATATTCCTTCATAAGAAGGCCATGGGTTCAGACAAAAGGTGGCTTTGTAAACAGGTGTGTTTTGTTGAGATGAACTAAGCATGGAAACACTGAAGCGAAGGGTCCTAAAAGCAGGACTGAGGCGTGGCCTTCAGAGAGCAGCTTTGCCTAAAGAGCAGTGCCATCTGGGTGTTATATAACAGAGAGCCTGTTCAAGTCCAGCAGGAAACCCTAGGCCCAGACGCTCTGCCTCCAGACACTGCCAGGGAGCTGCCTGACTGCCTCCTTTCTTCTCCCTTCCCTATGAAAAAGAGACCCAGAGCAGATTTTTCCCTTCCAGCCTGAATTCATTAGACTTTTTTTTTCTTCCAACCATGCTGTGGAGGTTGAATCGCTCTCATTCATAAGTTGACTCCAGACCAAGAGAAAGAGACAGCAAGATCCAGCCCTTGCACCTAATAAAATGAGTCCACTGGAAATCAGGAGTGAAAATTGGATGAAAAAGCCTAAATAATAAGGGTCCTCGGGAACTTGCACTGGAACACCAACACTTTTTACAAGTCTGGGGGTGTAAAGACTCTTTTGGCTTGGTATTGAAAAAGAAAAAGAAAAAAAAAAAACAGAACCCTCCTCACTTCTGATCATCATTTCATTCCATATTTCAGATGACTCTCAAGGGCTTTCCTTACTCCGTACTAACTTACTCTTTCTCTTTAGGAAAGAAAGTGGATTGAGCTTAAAGGTGGATCAGAGGTAAGGGTTTGAGAACTGGGTTGGTTTCCACTAGAGCCCCCACTCCCTTGTCTCTGAGCCATCTCCTCCCAGCACCGTTCACTGCTCACTAGCACTGTTCATAATTATCTGCTGTCAGGATGCTATTGCTTTTGGCAATAAACACTTAGCACATTGCTACTGGTTTTTGCCAAGACAGCATGCCCCACTCAGATTTATGGTCTAAAAGATGCAAGTCTAACTTTCAAACCACAGTTCATGCCATAAAAGAAAGTGATTATATAAAAAGCCACCTCTCTCAGTACGTTCCCCTTCCCCTCTTCCCCAGATCCAAGACAAGCTGCAGAATGTACAATTGCAAATGGGAAGGCTTTCTATGGTGAAAAGAGCAGAGGCTTAATAGGATATGAGCTGGAAATCTGATATGAAGTCTACTTCTCCTGTCAGAATATACTTCTCTTTGTCCCTCAAATAATAAACCCAAGGCAAAAAATTATAAATAAAATAGAAATTTCCCTTTAACTCCTGATAGTCCATCCCCTTTCTGTGTCTTTTAACAACTTCATTCATCTTCTCTCAAACATTTATCTTATTCAAGTCAATATGACTGGGGACACAAGAGGGTTTAGACTGAGGTGTACCTAGGTTTAAATTCACTAAACCTCTTTGAGTCTCAATCACTTCATTGTTAAATTAATTAATAGCTGACATAAGAACATCATCGTTTTGTGGCTAGTGAGAGAGGCAAATATGAAACTATACCAAAGTGTGTGGTGCAGGATTAACACATACAAAAACTGCTAGCTTTCTTCTTACCTTCCCTTCTACCGTTTCTACTGCCTATCATGTTTTCTCTGTGAACTTGTGTATTTTTTTATAGGGCAACTTCCTTCCCGCTCACCTGCACAGAAATGCTGTGGGCACTAAAGCTTCCCACTCCTAGCACACCTGCTTCCTCTTCCGGGACCTCAGAACATTGCTGTCTTTTGTTGTACTAATAACCTAACCGTAATTAGAGAAAAATGGATGCACTTGGTCAATATGTGGCTTCTTGCAGGTAAATCCTCATTTCAATAAAAATGGATTTAGTCTCTTAACCCAAACTCTTGAGACCTTCAAGTAATTTAACTTGGCAAACATTTATGGGATGCCTACTAATACAAAACACTGTAGGTGATGCAGGAAAAAACAATGGAAAAAGACTTGAGCCTTGCCCTTACAGAATGTGTAGTCTGGCATGGTAGACAGACACACAGAAATGATTATTAAAGATTGGGTTCCAGTGAGTTTTAAAATAGCAGTTGAACCAAGAGTCATGGATTTATGAGGAGAAGAAGATGAATTCCAGCTGGAGAAATAGAGTGACTTTTCTTGCAGGAGGGATGTTTGCGTTAAATCCTTAAGGATGGGTTTTGGGAATGGCCTGAGGAGCTTAAGTAAGACCCAGCAGCTAAAGAATACAGAGCTTTTTGAGACTAATAAGTAAAATGTCATGGTTGTAATAGACAGAAGTTACAGATTGGGAATGTATGCTGAGTGGAAAATAAAATTATAAATAAATTTGGATATAAACAGTTGAGAGCTCCGCTTAGCAGCTAGAGTAATCTGAATGTTTTTCTGGCAGTAAAAACTCATTGTGGAATCTGAGGCAGAGGGGTCATAATTGTTTATATCTGTTAAACTACTCTGCAAACAGATTTGTATTAGAATCAGAGAGAAGCTGGTAGCAGGCTGGCAAGTTAGAAAAGGATTACTCTCATTGAGGTCCACAGTGACACAGCAATAGCAGTCAGAGGGTAATGAAGTGACAGAAGGAAGAAACAGATGGCAGGGACATTCAGGATCAGGGACAACAGGGCTTGGCTTCCTCACAAAGTGTAGAGAGTTCCACTGAAGGAAAAGTTGACGATTAGGCTATTTGTCCTGGAAGACTGGAAGCATAGTGATGCCACCAGTGAAGTGGGTAAGTGATGAGTTTAGTTTGGGACTTGCAATCAAACAAATAGAGTGACCCTTTCTGATCTTAAGCAGCTTTAATCTGTTGATGTAAGAAACATCCAAGTCTGTAGAGAATTTTTGTGAGATTATTTGAGCCAAACTGAAGACAGTTGTCTGGAAGCAAAATCTCAATGAATTGAAGAAATGCTCCAGAAAATGGCAGTTTTTCACTTATTTTATATATTAGGATCAAAGGAGGAGATGTAAGTAGAGTTACAGGAGATTCACTGGTGGTGGATTAAGGAGGTGGGAGAAAGCAAAGCAAGGGAATCTCTGGGATTGGATGAAATGTAAAATGGAAAGGCGCGCAGTTCTTTTATATTGGTGGGTACAGGACAGTTACTAATTAACTTTTACATCACATAGAGATGGTATTTGAGGAACAAGGTAACAGTGAGGGTTCTGTGGTCTCCTGCTCTGGTGCTCTGGTGTTGATGGTTGTGCCTTGAGGGTCTGGAAAATAAAATCACTCCGACCTTCCAAAGATATGTTATTGTAGATGCAAAAAGACAATAGACAGGCTCACTTAAGGCAAAAGATTGACCTTTGTGAAGAAGTTACAGGCCTAGGGTTTGACTACTCACCGTGATTCTGCTTTTAGTTAGGAATATGTATGTTCAGACCATCCTACGTGGCTACTTTAGGTCTCCGATATTACAAGGCCCACCATGATGGTCTCCCCTGAGCTTGTCAGGTTTAGAATATGACCCCTTTGGCCACAAAACTCACTGCACCACCATTTCCTCATCTATCAAATATGTTTCATAATTCATGTTATGATTATCTCACTAGGTTGCTGTAAAAATCAAGCAAGGTCATGAATATGGTTATATTTTCTAAATTGTCAAGTCCATTCCCAAGTGAGGTATGAATAAAGCTATTCTACCTATAGAGACAACTCTATGTAAATGGGCATGGGATACTTACATTTTGCACAACACCCTGACCTGTAAAAAGATAAGTTGCCTAGAAAAAAAAATCTCTAGAAAGTGTTCTCTAAATATCACATTTTTATGTCTAACCCAACAGTCTCTAATTTTTTTTTCTAAACTAGAAAAGTGTCCTGGATAGAATCAGTTTCATTAACGGCTTTGATGAAGAAGATTTCAAAATAAGAAAAGGAGAACAACAACCAATGTTACAGAAGCCTGAAAGGTCTCTATTTTCTGCCGTTACCAAAAGAGGTCTGGACTGCGAAAGTGAGTTAAATTTATTAATGTGAATGCTACCAAACCTTCTTTTCTTTCAAGTGGTCAAAGGGAACCAGTACATCTACACATCAATGTGTCATCCATATGTGCCTGCATAGAGTTGTCTTCATGATTAGAATCTGTTTGAGTTGCTGGGCATCCTGAGATCAGTAAGAAAATCAGAGGATGTGATTTTGGTGCCTGACTCTCTGCTGGAAATATAAGCAGATGATCAATAAAAGGCATGTGAAGAGATTCTACCCACAGATATCTAGTTAGGGCATGGAGGCTCTTTGTCTTAAGTCTAATTACAATTTTACAACATAGCATTTTCTTTGCACAGTTATGTATCTCTTATGTATGTATTCAGTCCATTTATTTGTTTATTTATACCCAGATTGCATTCTAGAAGGAAATAAGGCAGATTTAAGACTAGTGTTCAGAGTAAAGGAAATAGATGAGAAAATTGGAATAATAGGAAAGTAAGTGTTATGGATCAAATGTTTGTGTCCCATGAAAATTCACATGTTGAAATATAATCCCATATGTGATGGTATTTGGAAATGGTAGCTTTGAGAGGTAATTAGGTGACCAGAGTGAAGACTTCCTGATTGGAATTAGTACATTAATAAGAAGAGTGCTAACTTATCAGTAAACTACTTTCTCTTTCTGCCATAAGAGAATATAAAGCAATTTGCCAATCTTCAACCTGAAAAAGGGTTTTCAGTCAAACCAACCATGCTGACACCCTAATGTAGGACTTTCCAGTCTCCATAATTATGAGCAATGTATTTCTATTGTTTATAAGCCACCGAGTCTCTGGTAATTTGTTATATCCACCTAAGTTAACTAAGACAGTAAGAGAAAACAAATAATAAATCTGGGGCTAGTGCAAAGAAAAATAAATCACCACACATTCTTTCAACAGTTGTCACCTCTTTCTGACTTTATATTTCTTGGTAGTCAAGGTAAACATGAAAGCATGTTTAATTTCCATGAGTATTCAGGAAACACGTAGTTATTCTGGTGGTAAGACTAGACCCAAGTGGACTTCCAGCCAAGATGGAGGCGTACACAGACACTCTGAGTCTCCCTCCACAACTAAGAAGGGGTACAACTACCTCAAAACTAGAAACAACCAGAAGTTCCAGAAAATCAAACTGAATGGAAGTTCATCAGACAAAGATATAAAGAAGAAATACTCATTCAGACAGGTAGGAGGGGCGGAGCTGGGGCAGAGAGGACGTGATATTGTGGCGCGACAGCAGCAGGCTGGCAGAAAGTGTAGTCACATGTTTTAAAAAGTCAGGAGGGACACCTGGGGAGCATTTCCAGCTCCTCACCGGAACTTGCAGCCCATAGTCCCAGCACCGGGGAAAATCGAGCCTCATTGCCTCTGACTGTGCAGACCAGTAGGGGTTGGGGTGCAGGCAGAAACTGCCGGTCTCAGCAAAGTTCACTTGTTTAAAGGATCCCCACAGTCTTAGAACATCTGCAGACCCACCCACTCTGGGAACAATGGTCAGGGAAGCAGCTAGAGGGGCACCAGTCCGGTGTGGAAGTGGGAGAGGTGCTTGGAAAAGGGGCGAGTGCTGGTCAGGCGGAATTGTTCCCTCTTGGAGCCCTCCCCCACATACAGTGCCACAATGTGGTGAAACAGGTTGCCCTGCACTGATGAATCCCTAAGGCTCCGCCCCTTACAATGTAACAGGAGTGACAGCTCTACCTGGGATGTGGAGGCAAACAAACACAGGACTCTGTCAGAATGAGGAGACAGAGAAGTATGACCCAAAATGGGAGACGGATCAAGGTTCCAGTGGAAGAACTAAGTGACAAGGAGATAGCCAACCTGACAGATGAGGAAATAGATAACCTAACAGATGGAGAATTCAAAACTCTGGTGATAAAGATGCTCACAGGCTTGATAGACATGCTTGAGTACAGCACATGCATAGGAAAAGAAGTAAGGCTATGCTAAGTGAAACAAAGGAAAATCCACACAAAACCAATGGTGAAGGGAAGGAAACCAGGGTTCAAATCAGATTTGGAACATAAGGAAGAAAAAAACAGTCAACCGATGCAGAATGAGGAAGCAAGAGTTGGAAAAAATTAGGAAAACTTCCCAAATTTTGTGAAGGAGATGGACATACAGGTCCAGGAAGCACGGAGGGTACCAGGCGAGCTGGACCCAGAGGAGACCACACCAGGACACATTATGACTGAGATGTCAAAGGTGAAAGACAGAGTCCTGGGGGCAGCAAGAGAGAAGCAAAGAGTTGCCTACAGGGGGGTGCCTATAGGACTATCAGCTGATTTCTCAGAGGACACTTTATAGGCAGGGAGGTACTGGCAAGCAGTATTCAATGTGATGAAAAGCAACCTACAACCAAGATTACTCTACCCAGCAAAGCTATCATTTGGAATGGAAGGGTAGATGAAGTGCTTCCCAGAAAAGGTGAAGCTAAAGGAGTTCATCATCACCAAGCCATTATTATATGAAATGTCAAAGGGACTTACTTAGGAAAAAGAAGATTAAAACTATGAACACTAAAATGACAACAAACTCACAGCTATCAACAACTGAATCTAAAAAATAAAAACAAAATCCAACTAAGCAAACCAGAATAGGAACAAAATCATAAGTATGGGCATCATTTGGAGGGTTATCAGCTGGGAGGGGGCAGGTGGAGAAATGAAGATATGGTGCAGGGACTAAGAAACATAATTGGCATGTACAAAATAGACAGGGGAAGTTAAGAATAATATAGGAAAGGGTGAAGCCAAAGAACTTATATGCACAACCCATGGACATGGGTGGGATTGCTGGACAGAAGGGGGATACTGGGCAGAGGGGACCAAAGGGGGAAGAAATGGAACTACTGTAACAACATAATCAATAAAATATACTTAAAAAAAAGAAGATTAGACCCAAGTTTTTGTTATGGGTGCTTTATAAAAGCAATACCTTGGAATACAGTGGAAAACTTCTTCATGGTAGATATCACAGAAAGTTTCATCTAATTGTGTTTATGATAATTTTCCTCAATGAATGAGGGCAAGTGTGCTAACACTGAGGTCCCACAGTTCATTGTGTATAAAGATCATTTCTGAGCCAACTGTCAAAATTAGAATTCATACTATAGATAAAAAATCATCAAAGTTAAATTTACTGAAGTTGATTGCTCTGTGGTCATGTAAGAGAATAATTTTTATTAAATTATTTTATTGTTATTCTAATACAGTTGTCCCAATTTTTTCCCCTTTGCCTCCTACACCCATCCCCCCTCCAACTCCCACAGTCAATTCCCATCCTGTTGTTCATGTCCATGGGTCATTCATCCACATTCTTTGTCTAGTCCTTTCCCCTTCTTTCCACCATTATCTCCCTCCCCTCTGGTCACTTTCAGTCTATTCCATATTTATATGCCTGTAGTTCTATTTTGTTCTTTAATTTATTTTGTTCATCAGATTTCTCCTATAGGTGAGATCATAAGGTATTTTTCTTTTACCAATTGGCTTATCTCACTTAGCACAACATTCCCCAGTTCCATCCATGCTGTCTCAAAAGGTAGTTCTTTTTTTCTTTCTGCTGCGTAGTATTCCATTGTGTAAATGTACCACAATTTTTTGATCCACTCATTTATCGATGGGCACTTAGTCTGTTTCCAGCACTTGGCTATTGTAAATAGCACCACTATGAACATAGGGGAATATTTTTAATCTTTATGAAATATACACTGCAATATTCAGGAGTAAAGGGACATGATGTATGCAACCTAGGTTCATATGGAGAGAAAGAGAAAGCAAATGACAAAGCAAATGGGAAAAAAACATTAACAATAGGTGAATCTGGGTAAAAGACATATGGATGTTCAATGTTCTTATTCTTGCAAGTTTGAAATTATTTCCAAATAAAATATTTTTAAAGTAATATCTTTCATTGGAATTAAAATACAAAGCTTATTTAAAAATAAGTATGAAACCTGAATTAGCTGAAACAATAATTTCATGAGATAGGAGTGTATGAAATGATAATGACTTGATTAAAGTTTCATTAGTACAAGAAAGATCTGTTCTGAGAATATTGTTTCTCTATGACACCTGTAGAGAGAGTCATGTTGATCAATGGGGAAAACATTTGGCGAAACTGGTGTAGAACTACAACTTAATTCCCCCTAAATCAAAGTCCAAGGGGAAACATCATTCCCATAGTCAAAAGACCAGCACTATTGATCATTTAGTCTTTCCTGGTGGTGATAAAGGTGTCAATGTCAAACATGTCTATGAAAAAATTGAAATGTTTTAAGTTCAAAGTCAGAAAATAAAGAGAACTACATGCAATAGTGCATTTAGAAAGTTATGGAAGTTATAAGTACTATTTTTATTTATAAGTAGAAGTGACTACTTTACTCCCCTGATCTGCTTAATTTATTCAGGACCATATCATATATAAAATGAAATATAGAATAATTGAAAAAATTCACAACCATTGTAATGACCATACTTAGTTTTTATTTTATCTTACTTTTTATTTTTCTAAGATTTTATTTATTTTTATTTTTAGGGAGAGGGGAAGAGAGGGAGAGAGAGAGTGAGAAAAACATCAATGTGAAAGAGAAACATTGATCAGTTGCCTTTTGCACATGCAGCAACCTAGACCGGGCCCACAACCCAGGCATATGCCCTGACTGGGAGTTGAACCGGTGACCTTTCACTTTGCAGGATGACACCCAACCAAATGAGCCACACCAGTCAGTGCCATACTTAGCTTTTAAAAGAAAATATCAATTTTTAAATTTTTATTACAAAATGAATACATTTACAACACAGATACCTTAGAATACAAAAACAGAATTAAATCCACTCATAATCTTATTTATATGCATGTATATTTACCAAAATAGAATTAAAATGGGAACATCTATAATAGTGTCAATAAAAATTTTTTTAAATATATCCTTTAAATAACTGAGTGTGATTCTTAACCATGAACATCTATTCTGTTCATTTCCTACAGTGTACATTTTTAGTTGAGCTGGTTGTATGTGTAGAAGAAAACTTAGAAAATACTATAACTATCTGGTAAATTTTATAAATTTCATATATAATAT
The DNA here is from genome assembly GCF_987537825.1 of Furipterus horrens. Lineage (NCBI taxonomy): Eukaryota > Metazoa > Chordata > Mammalia > Chiroptera > Furipteridae > Furipterus > Furipterus horrens. The sequence continues at coordinate 26,761,586 of NW_028327172.1, read as the reverse complement.
AATTTAGGGGGGAAATCCTTTCTGAATTACTCAAATTAACCATGAAGAAAACCAATTAAACTATAATTTACCCAGTTAACCTATGTGCATGCTTCTGTTTAAACAAAACAGCTGATGGGTGATGGGATTTTTACCCTACTGAGATTTTCTTTCCCCTCTAATGTTAGGTAACAGCAATGCTGGAACAATTAAAGGTAATTCAAGCTCTTTCTTATGAAAACTTTTCCAGTGAATAGGAATTCCAGTTTTCAGTTTGCTTTCTGGTCTAGTTTTTAGTTAAGTTTAAAAATTAGAGGTAAATGATGAATAGAAAATGAAAGCATAAGTGGAGGGAATTAAATTCTGAAGGTTTAATGAGTTCTTTGATTCCAGAATGTCTGGTTAATACTATAATGTGAATACTATATTGAGCAAAGCAAGAAAAATTTCAAATCATCTATTATTTTTATCAGAGTTCTTAAATATTTCATCCAGGAAGCTTTAGAAAAAGAAAATAGTAAGACCCCTTTTTAGTTGGGGAAATAATTGCTACCTTCTCATACAACCAGGCTGTTCTGTAAAGCCAACCAAGCATTTACGATTACAGTCATTTAAGGTAAAATGGGCTGTTTGCTTTCCAAGGAAGCCAAGTTGGAAGAAAGCTAGTTGTGGGAATGTTTTGACAACCAATTTCATGCAATTTCGGAATAAAACGTATTCAGGGGGATTCAAAAAGATATGTTAGTTTAGGTTGAAAAAAAAAATAAAGAAAATTACTCTGGCCAGGGTCAGAATTATGTAACTATTTTGGAGACAAATAATTTATCTAATTAAGTCTACTTTTCTAGCTCTGAAAGTCCCTGAGAAGGCTTTAGTGTTTACAAGATTTCTAATCCATTTTTCTTAATCTGATCTGCTCAAAGGTTATTCCTTAAAATTACCAGGCTCTCTTGCAGATTTTTCTCTTAGACTGGAAAAAGAGCTAATAGAACTTTTTAAAAATTGAAAGAATTGGCTTATCTTGATGTTTTCACTTCTTCTGTATCACATTTTCTATTCACTTCCATTTCATCAAATATCTGAAGGCCAGTCATTAACCTACCAGTGCCCTATCTCCTGGATCTCTGTTTACTGTCAAAATACATTGGGGGCCTCAGGGTCCCAAACTTGTGCAAAGGGACAAAGAAAAGAGAGAGCTTCATCAGAAACCTCATACCTGTTAAAATTCCGATTAACAAGTGAGTGCTCTCTAAAAGTAATATGCCTTGATCAAGTAAAGTCCTTAATAAACTTGTAGTCCCTAAGACTATAAATAAGAGATACTTTTCACCCCAGAGTCATTCCTATGAACTACATAGGTAATCACTTACCTCATCCATGGGAAAAACTAGATCCAAATAAGGCCTTTATTTTTGGAGTCTTACTAATGAATATTGGTATTGTAAAACCTACAGGGAGATAATAAACTTATCTCTTTAATTTCACGGTTGAAGAACCCTAGTTTCAGAGAGATTTATTATGTTGTCTAAGGTCAATGAAAGAGTATATGCCAGACTGGGTTTAAAATGCAAGTCTTTGGCTCTCCTATCAGACTTCTCCCATAATATTCTGCTATTAAACGAAGGATTTCTAACAAGATTATAAAATATAGAGAATAGCGATAGAGAATTAGGAGATTTTAACATAAGACATTACAGATGTTTGGAATTGAGCCTTCAAAATATTTTTCAATATTACTTAGACTGAGTACATTCTGATTGGCTTGGAAAATATGTTATCACTCTTAAATATGATTATCTTCTCTGTGGCTAATTTGTTAATTCAATTTACTATATTACCCAGTTTTATTTAACATTATGTAGTCTTTGAAACAGATAATTTAGAAAGTTTGGTTGATCAATTGCTTAATCAGAATAGCACATAGCTGCCTGATTGCTTGCTTCCTCTTCTGGCCAGAGAAATTTGCATGGAAAATGAAGACAATTGTATGAATAATTTAAACAAATATATCTGTATGTTTACATCAATATTCAATATTTGGAGTGAAAAATTGCTACTGTCTGATATTACAAATCAAATCAATTATCTATTTCATAAATAGATACAATAGAATGTGTTTTTGCTAATACAGATATTTTGAGTAGGGATAATAAATGCAATATATTGACTTCCACTTGTCTTTATGTATTTTACAAATAACATTTAATAGTACTAAAAGAAATAAAGAAAGAAGAATGGGAGAGAGTAGGGAGGGAAAGAGGGAGAAAAGCTACCTATAATACATAGCTTGAATGGTGTAACTCTCTTAATTATTGTATTCTCTTCTCTATATGAATAGTTTCATAGCTGTGAACATGAATAATATCACTTTGATTCCATATTAAACATTAAACATTTTGTCATAGATATAGTCATTGCTACAGGTATTGTAATACTTTGTGGTTTTTTTGTTTGTTTTTTATTACATTATTGCTTGTAATAACCAAAACTTGTACACATAAGTGATGTCTATCAATTGGACATTAATTGTATAGTTTTTGGCATATCTGTGCTATGGAATATTTATTTTTTAAGTATATTTTATTGATTATATTGTTATAATAGTTCCAATTTTTTCCCCTTTGCTACCCTCCACTCAGCACCCCCCCTCCCCTAGCAATCTCCCCCCAAATCCATGCCCATGGTTCATACATACAAGCTCTCCCGCTTCACCCTTAGTGAAATTGAAGCAGTAATCAAAAACCTCCCGGCATACAAAAGCCCTGGACCGGATGGCTTCACAGGTGAATTCTATAAAACATTTAGGAAAGAACTAACTCCTACCCTCCTCAGACTATTCCAAAAGATCCAAGAAGAGGGAAGACTCCCAAACTCGTTCTATGAAGCCAGTATTACCCTAATTCCAAAACCAGGTCAAGACACAACAAAGAAAGAAAACTACAGGCCAATATAGCTGATGAACATAGATGCTAAAATCCTCAACAAAATATTGGCAAACCGGATCCAGCAACACATTAGAAAGATCATACACCACGATCAAGTAAGATTCATTCCAGGGATGCAAGGATGGTTTAATGCTCGCAAATCAATAAATGTAATACACCACATAAACAAAATGAAAGACAAAAACCACATGATCATATCAATAGATGCAGAAAAAGCATTTGATAAAGTACAACACCCATTTATGATGAAAACTCTCAGCAAAATGGAAATAGAGGGAGCATACCTCAACATAATAAAGGCCATATATGAGAAACCTGAAGCCAACATCATACTCAATGGGCAAAAACTGAGAGCATTCCCCCTGAGGTCAGGAACAAGACAAGGATGTCCACCCTCTACACTCCTATTCAACATAGTCTTGGGAGTTCTAGCCACAGCAATCAGACAAGAAAGAAAAATAAAAGGCACCCAAATTGGAAAAGAGGAAGTAAAACTGTCATTATTTGCAGATGACATGATAGTGTACATAGAAAACCCTATAGACTCCACAAAAAAACTACTCGAACTAATAAGTGAATTCAGCAAAATAGCAGGGTACAAAGTCAATATTCAGAAATCGAAGGCATTTCTGTACACCAACAATAAAATCTCAGAGATAGAAACTGAAAGAAAAATCCCATTTACCATAGCAACAAGAAAAATAAAGTACCTAGGAATAAACTTAACCAAAGAGGTAAAAGACCTGTACTCAGAAAACTATGTAACACTGAAGAAAGAAATTAAGGAAGATACAAATAAATGGAAGCATATAACATGCTCATGGATGGGAAGAAGCAATATCATTAAAATATCCATACTACCCAAAGCAATTTATAGATTCAATGCAATCTCTATTAAAATACCAATGACATTTTTCACAGATGTAATACTTTGATTGATTACCATTTAGTGGCTCTTTATAGCCCATCAAATTAAAGAACATTGGTCACCTAAACCACTTTATTGTTGGGAACTTTATTGTTTTTACAAGTTTTGCTAATATAAATAATGCTACAATAAATATACTTGAGCAAGTACCATTTGCTACTGTATAAGGTGTAAATTTCCAGGAAACTAAAACATTGGCCCAAAGAACTTTTGTGGCTCCTAATACATAGATCAAATTACTTTAAAAAGAGGTTTTCCCAATTGATAATTAGGTAGATCATTATTAAAATTCTTCAAAAATTATTTTAAAGAGACCTAGATTAAAATTTCAGGCACTCTCTATTATAGAGATGGCATTATATTGATGACTTACTGATTATTTTCTATGGATAAACAACATTTGAAATTAGAAAAAGGTGGATCATATCTTCCAAATCATATAATTTCAAAAATGATCTTCACATTGGATATAAATATGGTGAAGGGAATATGGCAAAAAAAGAAAGAACGCTTTTAGTACACATCCAGATTAAGGATTATATTTTTCACAAAATGTAGAATGAAAATAAAGCCTGTGGGATTAACATGCCAGAAGTTGATCTGATGTGCCTATAATTGTCACATAAGAAGAGTTTCAGCATAATTAGATATTTGATTATGGCTCTATAGAAATATAGCAAACTGGAGAATTAAAGAAAATTAGATAGAAAAATTAACTGCAGTTATCTGAATATATTAAGTGAAATCTTATTTTCAGTACATAATATCCAAATAGCTTTGTCTACCCTTGGATATAATGCAACATTAAATGTCTCTGAAATCATTCAATTTCTAAATGCATTGTAAAAAATTGTTTTAGCCTCTGTTGCACTAACCATAACCATTATATAATTAGAGATCCAAAAATTGTGATTATGGGGTCATGTATCCACAATGTAACCTAACCATGGAAAATTTGAAAATATTATATTGATATTTATGAACTTTTAGGTTTAGTTAAATAGCTGTGAGTTTTGAAGAAAAAACTATATATGAGAACATCTAACAAATTTTATTTAATTTGTCATTTTCAGTTGAAATAAAGAAGAAAAAATTATAAAAGTAGTATTTCAAATACACTAACAGGTCGTCGTCGGCAGCCGTCCGTCTCGAGAGACGATGGTGTAGCTTCTTAAGAGTCTATCTGCACCGCCGAGAATGGCTGTGCAGTCCGACTCGGGAGTGACACGGTATCTGTCTCCTCCCGTGTTGAATCGACATCTTGTGATGACGCTGGAGTGTCCTCTCCAGTGAAGCTGAAGCTACAGAGCCTGGGCAGGGTGATATGGAGGGTCTGCTGTTGCCCATGCAGCAGACCCCCCCTCTCTTCGCAGCTGAAGGGTCCAAGGGAAAGACGGAGTCAATACAGCTTGGCTTCAGGTGCGCCGCAGGAGTTGCCGGTGTTGACTACAACGTCAAACCGCCTTAGGGACTCCGGCTCCGGATTTTCTGTCGGGGTTTACTCCCCTAGCCTTTCCCCTGAAGAGGTATGCCGCAAGGCAGCGGAGGTTTTTTGGAGTCAGAGTTTTCCTTCTCTGATGTGCCCTGACTGGAAGATCGAACCAGCGACACTTAGCTCGCAGGCCGACGCTCAATCCACTGAGCCAAACCAGCCAGGGACACTAACAGGTATCTTCAATTTAACAACTACACCAAGATTTAACTGCAAAATCAGCATATTTTGAAAGAACTCTGTTAACAAAGAAAGGTAAAGATTTTTCTGATTGATGTTAGTAAATCCAATAAATGTAGAAAAAGTAAAATAGTCACCTCATTTTACTTCCCAAATTTTACCAATAGAAAGTATAGAAAAGGCAAATTGAAAAACAATTCTTGTACACAAATGTTAACAATAAGGATTGTAAAAATTCACTGAACTAATTCTTAACCTAAAAAAACACAACAATTCAAATCTAATCTATCTTTGATATAATCCAGTTAGCAAAACATATCTAGTGCAGAGCTGGAGAACTATCCTCTGTTTATAAGTGCTTTTTAAAAATATACTGGAGATAAAAGGAAAAACTAGAGAACTCTTGGGAAATACCCAGCTACTTCCCACTATATATGATACTAATTAGCATCTTCTGAATTCTTTCCAAAACTGGATTTATTTTCCAAAAATAAATTCTTTATTAATTGATTTCTAATTTAGGCTGAACCTCCCCCTCTCCCTAATTTAAATTATCCAAAGTCAAATTTATATCTGTGTCTCTTTATGCCTAATTTTTTATTTTTAATAAAAATAAAGTAATAATTTTAAGACTAGGTGAAAGTAATTGAATATTTACTGTGACCAATGCATTTTCCTTTTCACTCTGTATGAACTTTCTCATTTAAATTTCACCATAAACCTATGGCGCATGCTGTTAACTTCATGTTATTAATTAAGAAAATGACATTGAAAGAAATGAAGTGTCCGTCTCAGTGTCATAAAAGTGGTAACTAATAAATCTGGAATTTGGGCTCAGATCTGCAGTGCATCAGAGACACCTCAATCTAAATTATTGCATGATACTGCTTTCTGATTGTTACCTGTGAGATATTATTGTCTTCAATAAGCCAGTGGTGTACCTGAATAAAAACCTGTGTTGAAGGGTAGAGTCTTTAATAGATAGCAAAGATTTGGAGATTCTTTTAGCATCACATAAACACATTAATTAATATCTAGATTGGTTGATTTAATGAAAAATATTTCAGCATTGATTGTAGACAGAATTCAAGTGGTTCAGATTGCTTTGAGAAGGCCAGGAGTCTGGCTGGTGTCGGGAGGAGAAGACACATGAAGATAGACAACCTTCAAGCCATATGGCTCAGACTTTGGGCCCACTTCTTAGAACTACACTATAAAGAGACTAGGTATTCAAAGCAAGAGCGGAGCAGATGTGTGGTAGTTTCCTCTTAAATCCCAAACCATGGAAAATGAGCCAGAGTTGGCTGCTCCAGCTGGAGTTTCTGAGTGGTCTCAAAAGGTAGATCCAGGCAGAGAGTTTCCTGATATGATCTGGAGGTCTGACATGTGTGAGAGAAGTAAGTGGAGTATCCACAGTAAACACTGAACTTCTGTGTTCTTTTTCTGTTGCACCCAAGGATTTCCAAGGAACTCATTGCTCATTAAAATAGTACATATAAAATGAATGTTAGAAATAATGAGAATATTGTTATCATCAGCTGGTGAAAGAGCAAGGATTCTCTTCCCAACTCATGTTCTGAAATGAATATATATTGAGTGCCTACTATATACCAGCCACTATTATTGATTTATTTTTTAATTTAATACTGCTTTCAACCTCTGAGGTAAATAATAGCATCCCCATATTACAGGAGAGAAAACGAAGGTTCAAGTATCTTGTGAAATGGTTCCAAGTCCATACAGATTGAAAGTGAGAAAGCCAAGGTTTTTCTCTAACTCATCTTCAACCTTGAAGGATTCAGACTTCCTCTCACAGAATACCATTGCCATTTGAACAATAGTATAGGGCAGACCAGGCTGAATTGCCTGCTCTCTTCACACTCACACTAATCACTAAACATTCCTGACCTTTTCCATTAGCCTTCTTTGTGTTCTTTCCTCTCTCTCCATTTTTGGGGAACAGACACCATCCCTGTATTGGTTTGCCTTCTTGACTATGACGGCATTCTAAGAAAACCACAGAGACAATTAAAAACCTACTTCCAGACACCAGTAATGTTTATGGGAATCTTTCAACCCATGGTAACTGTAAAGATAAGCAATTTCCCCATGACATACTGAATAAGAAATTTCTTGTTTCCACATGCATTTCAAAGGACTGGTTCATAATTATTTTGGTCTTATTCAATGATTCTGTATAGAATTTAAAAACTGTTACAGATTGATAGAAAAAAATCTTATAATTGCATGTGCATTGGGAACTTGGTGAAACACTTTAACATTGTTTTATGAAGACAATCCAAAAATTACATCATGCTGCTTCTTTCTACATATGAGTACAATTTTGTGAGAAACTATTTGGAAACTATAGGCCCTCAGCTTCTGAAGGCATTCTATAAAGTTACCAGAGTAATAGTCCAAAAACCAAAATTAGTTTTATGCAGACATTGATAAATTTAAAAGCATTATAATCTTTATTTGACTATTTATAACTATTCCTTAATTTTTTTAATAAAAAGCAATATTTTTAAGATTTTAATGAGTATCACAGGAAATGCTATAGCAGAATAACATAATTTCTTGTATGATTCTATAAATTATCTTTTATTATTTTCTTCCAGTTGACTTACAAGGGCATGGAATCATATGTCAATGGGATTTTTCACAACTACTTGCACATTTGTCTTCCTGCTTTCTCTTCTAGACAGTACATAAAGGATGGTTATATTTTTCTTATCACCTCCATTTTAGAGTTGAGGAAATAGTGGCAGAGAAAAGTTAAGTAACTTGTTTGAAGTCATATGGTTGTTTGATAGAGAAATGATGAGTGTCCAGATGCTTTTTATTCCTAACCTTTAAGTCATTTCTAAAAATCAGTTCTGTGAAACATTATCATCCTGGTATGTAAATAGGTAGTCTAATAAAATTGTGTCCCAAACTCAAATAAGTTTGAGAAAAACGGAATCGTATCATTTTACCATTGTCTTTAAAATTCCACAACAGTCATGAGTTACTAAAAGGTCAGTGAAGCCCTGTAACTTAAAAATATGTTTAACTCAGAGTTTCTTCAACTTATCTGTCTATAAATATCTTGCAAACCCAGCAGTACAAAGTTTAGAAAATATTACACTAGCTGTACATGTAAGTTCCACTTGTCTCAGGGCTGATGGTAATTCATTCAGAGACATCAAGATGCCTTACTTATTTGTTTTTCACAAAGTCTAGAAAATGCTGGAGTGAAGAGTAAATGTTTAATAAACCTTAATTGACTGAGTAATACAACCTATGACATAGATACTTATAAGTATAAGCTCAAATGCATGGATGTCATAGTTTTTTAAAACCGTAATCAGTTTACTTGAAACCCCCTTGAAAGAGAGCAAATACTCTCAAAGCTAAAGCAATAAATGGTCAATGGGCTACAACTGAGATACAAATTGAGAAAGAATGAAATAACATGGAGAAATCAAATAAATTAATACATGTATATGGAGTGCCTACTATCTTCTTGGTGCTACAAATGCTTACTCCTTTAATGTGTCCTGATCTTTATGAAATACAGTGTTGTCATTCAGCAATCACATAACTAATATATATTAATTATATAGAATGTGCTCTTGACCTAACCTTCAAGGTTTAGCTTAATATTAAAGGTACATGATGGCACTTCATAAATATTTAGTAAATGAATGACTTATACATAATCACTGTCCTTACTACCACTTAGACTAAGTCATAGATCTCAGCTGCAAACTCTTCTTGAACCAAGGCTGTCTCCACTGGACCTAGCTACTTTAAGAAGTTAAAAGACTATGATTCTTGCACTCATTCCCAACAACTAGCTATATAAACTTGGTTGTGTTATGTAAGTTCTTTGGATGTTACTATTCTTGCTGTTAATCACTGGAATTGTTTTGGACAGAACAGTGGACCAGATAGCTGATGTTCAGGCAATAAATTATTGGTATGTATTGGTACCTTATGTCTCTTATCAGTCAATGTTCATCCTTCCTACTTGCTAAATATTTCAACTGTCACCCTAGATAGGGGAAAGTGGCACTGAAAAAAAAATAGACTTGAAACCTCTAAGGTCCTAAAATTCTGTGATTCAAGGACCAAGGACCTATATATTAATTCCTGATGGAATTTATGAAATTTTCACTAGCCAGACAGATATGAATCACAAAATCTTGTTGTAGGAACCCAGTTATGTAGTTTAAAAGCAAAACCACACATAATTAATTACACTCCGCTACACAAATTACTCCACATCCAAGTCTGCAGCATCTTAAAAAGGTGGCAACCCTTGCAACGATGGCAGAGTTAACATGAACTCAGATAGTTTAGGCTTTTACTTTTAAAGATCAATGTCAGGTTAAATATTATACTCAGCTTATCTGGAGCTCCGAGTGAAGTGATGGTTCTGGCTCTGATATTTAAAAAATAAATCCCCCAAATTCAACAATGCTTTGTGATGCCAAAGTCGTCTTGTTTCAGTTATCCAGTCAATAAATAGAACTAGATGTTCTGAGACCAAAGAATCAAAAACATTTGTTGCTATTCCCAAAAGAGAGCAGTATTCACAGGTGTGTTCTGTCAGTTAGAAGCTTTTCAACTAAATCAAAGCCCCATGCTTCCATTGGCCATTCATCACTGACCATTCGCAGGGGTATCCCAGGCAGATTTTGCAGCTGTTGTGAAGTAAGGTTTGATTTCTGCCAACACCTCATGAGGACTAAATTACCGTGAGTCATGATTTCCCCAGAACTGGTAGAACTTCTTCTCGTACAACCTGGCTCATATATCTCAATAACAGCTTTTCTGCCAGGGAAAGTACAGGTAAACTTTGATACTGAAACATTCCTTGAAGTTTGATTTGGCACGCACTGGCTCTGATTCTTCCATTGCCTGACTGCATGATTTTTAAATAATGTCCCTTTGGGGTGGGGGGAGGATGGTCATTTGTCCCTTAAACATGCACATGCAATAACCAACTGCTATTACTCTTGAGAGCTTAGCCAGAAAGATTTATGACTTGAATCAGGACATTCCATTTCTTTCAAGGTGGAGGAAACTCTAATGGCTTATTTGGGCTTACTTCTCACTTTCTCTAACTTGGGCCAGACTATTTGCTAGGGCAAGGCCTTGTTTCCTTTCATTGCTGAGATCTGACTCCACTAGTAGTAACAGTGAATGAATTGTTGCTTGTCTTTCCAATCACATCATGTTATTTCATTGTTTTTCTAAACTTTTTATTTTGAGACAGTGGTATTTTCACAGTACAATTGAAGATTCACGATACTACAAGAGGACATATGTATCCTTTACCAATATTCTCCCAATGGTAACATCCTGAAAAACTGTAGCACAATATCACAACCTAGTGGATGTTTTTAAAATACATACTTGCCAAAATTTAATAAATAAAGAGAAACCAGGCAGCATCTGATCATGCCCTGTTGTCACTGTCAACGAGACAAGCAAACTAGGAAGCATCGAAAACTACCCAAATGCTCGTTCTTCCTACAGGCATAAGGTTCAGTCTCCTCCTTCAGGAACACTTCCTCATTTTAGACCAGACATCTGTGGTCTTTTCTGCCTTTGCTGCAGTTAAGAATTTTAAAGACTAGGCCACAAAGTGGTGCTTCATAATATGCTTCTTCACCTTACATTATTTTCTTCACAACTTCCTTTCCATCAAAGTCTAAAACAGCACACAGTGTATATGCTATAGAATTAGAATTTCTAGTCAAATACTAATTTTCACCTGCTAGTTATTTTACCTTGGGCAAGTTTCTGACTTTTCTGGGCCTTAAAATGGTAATAATGTCTGAGCCTATCACAGAGAGTTATTATAATTATTAAATGAGATCACACCACAAGCCCTTAACACAGTGCCTGGGATCATAAGTGTTCACTTGAGTTATTGATGTCATTGCCAGCTTCTAAAAGTGAGGAAGCACATCTGTGTATCACCTGTCACCCTCACGGACTTGGGGAGCAGCAGAGTTGAAATTCAAAATTAAGCCTACCCTAAGTCAAAGTCCAAACTATTTATATAGGTAAGTATAACATATGTTCGAAAAACAAAAAATACATTATAATAATTGTTTTATGTTCTAACTAGTAAAATGTGGATGTTTTATAATTAGTGCTTAAGGTCACAAAATTTTATAGCATTTTGCATTATTTTCTCAAAATTTTCTCCTGTTTTTCATCTTGATAGTACCGGGTCTGTATTTAATTTTAACGCTAAAAACCTTTTTTTTTTTTCATCTTTAAGTTTGCCAACTAAAAATCTTCATAAGATACTAAGATAAAGGGGGATGACTTGCCTTTGAACTTCCATACTTCTCCCTGGACTTCCTCTGTTTCTTTCCCCATGGGAGACAACAGAAAATAATGATGAGAGCTCAGCAATCCTCACAACCACTCTGTTATTCTTTTTATCATAATGGAAAATGATGGCTAGCAAGCCTAAATAGTTTGTCCAAAGACCCGTAGCCATGTATGTAAGATCTTGAATAGGATCTGACAACTATGATCCCAAAGCCTAAGCTCTGACTTGTTACATTTTTGTCTCCTAGAGCAGTAAGTCCCAAGAAATAATTTTGAGCACTATTCATTGATAGTTCACTTAAACCTTGAGGCTCAGCATGCCTGTGAGAGTGCATGTGTTTATGTATGTATCTAAGGATCACTATGGGAGCCTAACAGTGCTCACCCCTGCTTTATGTCACTCAAAGTACCTGCCCATTGATTTTTAATCCATCCCCACAGTTACATGTGAGAGTTTCATGACACCTCAGATCTCTCTTCCCAAACAAGGACCAGAATATTTATATTAAATTAGAGGAGAAATCAAAACAAATCCAAACACTAAATGCTGACATATGTCATTAACACCAAAAACTCTAGAATAACATATTTGTATTGTTATCTGCCTGATATCTCTTTAAAATATTTTCTTATATTTCTTGGTTTACATAGTCTTTAGTTGTTTCTCCATATAAGAATAACTTTTGTAATATTCTTTTCTGGAGGAAGAATAGAAAGATATGTCAGTTTTTTTTTTCTATTATTGTTGCCCAAAATTGTACTGGTAGTTTAGAGAAGTGTCTTTCAGATTCTAAAGAATTATTGATAATTTAATGTAAATTTTTAAGTTGGTTGTAAAATTTTGAAATAAAAAACAAAGTACTCTATCAAGTCGTTCTTCATCTGCACTGTCAGACTTTGTGGCATTTCAAATTTTCTTATTCAGTGAATGACAGTCAAAATTTTAAATTAAAGATAATGTTTAACCAGTTTGTCCTATATGGTCTCATTATAATGCTCTTGTGTTTTATATGGCTTTTGGCCATGTTAGTATTTCATTTGAATCAGAGGGATATTCACTTCTTTTACTAATGTATTCATATGATTAATTCCACTTTGTTAATTTAATTACCAATCAAAATAATAACTAATATTAGTTATATTCAAAATTTATTTTTTAATAAATTATCACTTTGAATATAAGAACAAAATTGACACAATATACTTCTCAATACCAGAGTAATTTCTATTGATTGCATATAGTAAGACTTGAAATAATTTCATTGTATAAATTGATAATTTTTTTCTGTCTTTTTTTAAATTGATTATGTTGTTACAATAGTTCCAATCTTTTTTCCCCTTTGCTCCCCTCAGCCCAGTACTCCCTCCCCCCCAGCAATCCCACCCCCTTAGTTCATGTCCATGGGTTGTGCATACAGGTTCTTTGGCTTCACCCTTTCTTATATTCTTCTTTTTGTTTAATTAATTAATTAATTTTTATAACAATAAAAAATAATAATTCTTCCCTCTCAGACTTAAGACCCTTTATAATCTTATAAAGGACTTTGGTCGAAGGTCTCATGCTTCTCTAGCTGCTTCAAGCTGGACATGGTCATCGTCCTACCTACTCTTGGGTCCAGAAATTCCTGATAAGAGTAGGGGTGTGGAGGGGAGTGTGGCCTTCCTACATGGAGAAGGATCTTGCAGACCCCGGGTTAGTTAGCTGTCCCCAGACCACAGCATGCTTGGTTTAACAGGCTGGCATCCTTGTTGTGTTCTGGGGGCAACAGATTTGGCAACAGAGTTAAAAAGCATCATTCAATCCATAACCACTAGATGACAAAAGGTAGGGATTAATTTTGCAATGTCCCATATTAGGGGGAAAGAAAGAAAGAAGGCTCTTTGGAAGAAGGTGTGCAAAATCCTTTTGCCCACTATACTTATTTTGTGCTGAGGGGAATATTTTAGGTTTCCCCCCTCTCAGACTTCTGGGCCCTTTCTGTCTAAGCCTTTGGGGTAGAAAAGAGATCAACTGATAATTCTTTATATTACATTACTGAGGACATTTCTGATAGGAGAGAAGATCTCTATTTGGACTAAATATTATTAAGAGCTGAAAATGCAGCATCAAATATTATATGTGATGATTGATAAAAATATTCCTCAGCATACAATTTGGGTCCATTTCAAACCTTATTTCTCCACCACTACCAGTATACTTTCATTGCCCAGGTGCATTCAAAAGTTCATCTCCCCGTATGGCATCTGGTCCTACACCATTTATTCTCATTACTGAGTGAAATGGGATATTTGGTGTTAGGATTATTTTTGCAAGTTCACTGAGATGGCTAGCAATAACTTAAAAGTACATGAAGGTAACTGCAAGCCACATAAATACATCCTGATAAACGTGAACTAAGTGTATCTTTGGCTCAGTTTTTCCTTAGTTGGATCCCAAAAAACCCATAGCCACCTCAGCACCACCAGGCAAGAAATTTAATTTCTCATCTATTTAACTTTGCTGCTTGTTTAGAACATTTTGGTGGGGGGTGAGAGCAGTGGAAAACTAGCATCAGAATGCAAAAAATGAAGTGTTGCAACTTCACCCAGTTTGAGAATCTGGAATTCCTGTTCCAATACATTTTAAAGCAATTCCACAGATGGTTAGCACTCAGCATGAAGACCAAGGGAAAAGGCAGCCGGTGGAAATACCTTTTATTGAATAATCATAATTTTAATTTAAGATGTTTTTATCAAAGTAAAGTTGACATACAATATTACATTAGTTTCAAGTGCACAACATAGGGATTCTACATTTATATACCTTACAATGTGAACACTGCCTAAGTCTATTAACCATCTGTCACAATACTACATCGTTATTGACTATATTCCCTTTGCTGTATATTATATCCCTATAACTTATTTTATAGCTGGGAGTCCATATCTCTTTCAGTTAGAATTTTTTATTTAAAATGCTGCTAACCTATAATTTTACTAAGAAGGTGGATCTCATACTGATCATTTGTTTACTCAACCAATAAATGAGAGTGTATCCTGTACTAGACTCTAGTATTACTATGATAAATTAGACCCATGGTCCCTGCTTCAAGATAAGTCAATCTATTCCTTTTTAAAAAAACATTTTTCCTCTTGTTGTTCTTTCTTATCTTTACTAGTTAGGTCAAATAGTCACTCATTTCTTCCTGTAATTTGGGATTTTTGTTGTGCTCTTACAACGCATTTATAGTTAACTTTCCTATCTGAACACAATAACCAGACACGTATTCTTTTTAAAGGTGGAGGCTATTCCCTTGATCAAGATGTT
Organism: Furipterus horrens; assembly: GCF_987537825.1. Classification (NCBI taxonomy): domain Eukaryota; kingdom Metazoa; phylum Chordata; class Mammalia; order Chiroptera; family Furipteridae; genus Furipterus; species Furipterus horrens. Next base: position 26,746,416 of record NW_028327172.1, on the reverse strand, counting down.
CTCTTTCATCAGTGATTTCTCTCTTTTCCCAAAACAGCTAGGCCATTAAAGATGTTTTCTTCTTCACATTCCTCTACTTCATCAGATGTGTAAAAGGCATTTACTTTCTCCATCTATCTGCCTCCTCAATCTTGAGTTTGCTTTTTTTTCCCTTTGGTTTGAGATCATTAGAATTTCCCCTCCAGTCTGTCTTTTCTACTTCAAAAATTCTTATTTTGTACTTATATTCCACATTCCCTCTCAAATACTTATCATCCACTTAGATTTCGACTCTACCTATTGCAAAATATAACACCTTTATTTTCTCTCCTATCTACTTGCATCTACTATCTTTAAGCCTCAATTATCATTTACTTGCTTTTTGTTTAGAGTTTCTACCTACATATTTCCTATGATAAGGTAAGTGAAAAACATGTATTCTTTGATACTTTAAATATCTTGGCATATCTTTTTTTTTATCCATACAAGTAAATATTATAGTTGGGTTGCAGTTTTTTTCTTGATTACTCTATACATGTTACCCTAAGATTTTCTAGCTTCCAGTGCTTTGTACAAGAATCAGATGCTGATTTGAACTTTATTCTTTGTAAAAAAAAATTTTTTTTGTCAAAAATGTTTTCTTACCTCTTCTTATCACCACTATCTAAACTTAGTGGGTACTTTTCTATCTTCATAATAAATTATTAAATTATTTGACCCAATGTTACCATAAGAAAGACACACATTGGAGGGCTTTCTTCTCTAAACACATGCATGATACCTTTGAACTATCCATAGGGTCTCTTAATCCATGAATAACTAGTACCAGCCCATTTCATGCTCTTTTGCTGCTCTCAAAAATGAGACCACAGAACCCTCAGTATGTGTCCATAATTATACCTAGATGTGTCTCACTGTTCAGGTACAGTAATTATATCTTATATGGGTGAGAAGTGAGAAAAGTAAAAAGATAGGAAGACAAGTGGGGTGATAACACCCTCTCTGCATGTCTCTAAGCTTGAAAATCCTCCTCCCTCTTCTACTGTATAAGAATAGGTGCTACTGGCAAAACTGATCTGTGCCTACACAACCTACCTCTTTCCCCTGCTCCCCCATCCCATGCTGCAAAATTTCCTCTTCCTTCTCTTTTCACTCTCTATGCTCCCGGTGCTATATCAGTTCAAGGCGAGACCTCGGCCTATCTCTTCTAAAGTATTAAAGTGGGGAAGAGTTACAGATTTGAGTCTAGATTACTCATTCTACGTAAGAGGAATCTGTAGTCCAAAAAGGAATATTCTTTCACTCAAATTCACTAAACTATACTTTGGTCAGCACAACATCCCAAGTCTTTCCACTTTCAGCCATGTCCTCTTTCTATCATCCTCAACCCTTGCTGTAAAGGACAAAATATGAGTTAACATATGACCTATCATATAAAAATAATTTTTAATTATGATCTGATAGTTTTTTAAATTGAAAGTTGAAGATCTCAGTCTCCCATTTCTATCTCCCACAAAGCTAGTGTAGAAGCAATTAGACAGAAAAAAAGAAAAATCCTATTGATCTTCAATACCTATTGCCACTTAGAAAGGCTTGACCCAGAAGAAAGATGTAATTTTACCAGGAACACTATCCATTTAGTCACTCGAACCCACCAAATACATTTGAAGGTGTGCTTCAATGGCAAGTCATGTGCATTGGATATATAAAGTCAACTTCCTGGGAAAGCTAACAACTTGAAGGGGGCAATTTTTCTGGGGATTTAACTTCTCTTGATGGAAAAGACATTATGTCACAAATAGGAGCTTGTTTCCTGCTTTTTGTTAATAAGGAAAGCCAATGCTAGGATGAAGGCCTTGGGGATGTGAAAAAAAAAAAAAATGAGTGGAACAGTTCTTTGGCAAGGCTGCCTGAGGGATTTGGCTTCCTGACAGTGAAAATAGGCCCTGGCTACATAAATTATGCAGGTTAGGACAGCCTGAGTCTCAGCCTTCCCTGATGGAGTCATGTGGGAAAGAACGTCTAGACATCAGAAATCAAGTTATTGGTTTTATAACTCCCTATTTAAATAACTTCTAAGAGAAATACCTGTAGTGGATTCTAATGTTGAGCTGTCAAATTTACATCAACAGCCATATAAAGCTGACATTTTGACCAGTTAGCAATAATAGATTATTCCAAACATGATGTTTGAAAAACTGCTACTTGATGATTGGAAAACACAGTTATTTACACTATTAAAAATGCTTTTCAAGAGGATAAATTCCACAGACAATAAACTTGCATCTGCTATGAATGAATTCTACGATGATAAACATTTTCAGGGCCTCCCAGGGAAAAAGAGCTCTGCCTTTAAAGGTTTCTGGGTGTCTCCATTTGAGGTTAAAGAACATTAAAGAAACATAGTAAAAACAAAAAAACAAAAAACAAAAAACTATGAGCTAATACCAATTTAAAGTGGCTTGCCAAAATCAAATAAGATAATAAATATTCTGAGTTTCAGAGAAAATTCAAATTTCTGAAACAATGAACAAAAACCATTAACTGTAATAAGAATCCATGTAAAGTCATGCCTCTAGGTTCTAAAAGTTAATTATCCAACCACAGTATAAGGGAGCTGGGTTAACAAGAGCTCTTCTGGGGTTTTCAGTTTACTGCAAAAGCAATATAACCTAATAATGTAGTGAAACACCTGAGTTAGCCAATAAAATCTTTATTTCTTGGATAGAAGTAAAATTTCTATAGCAGAAATGATATTTCCATTCTTATTCCAAAACTTGTCTGAACCATACCTCTCACACTGGGTTGATTTTTTAATCAGGTGCAAACATTTTGTATATGTTTCCAATCATTTAGGTATTACTTTTATTCCTATTATGCAGAGGTGGAGAGAAACACTGGAACATAGAATAGTTTGTCTGAGATTACACAGAGAGTAGAGAGTAGATGGCAGAGTGGGAATTCAGCCCAGGGTGACCGATTCAAGAGCCTATAAATGGACGGCAGTAATTTTAATATCAATTTCGAAAAAGCAGTTATAGGAAGAACAGCAGGAAGTACTGAAATGTTGTATTTTAGTTAAAATAAGGGGAAAAACTATAGCTCTCTTCAACCATTTGAAAGAAGACATTGCTCTAGGATATACAACTAGTGTCAGTAAACAAGAGTGACACAGGTTCAGATTCTCGATGAAGGTCATTCTTATTTGTCTGAGCGAAAAGAATTATGTACTATCACACAAAACAGTGCCATTAGAAAACATTTTTAAGCAGGAATTTTTGTTAGTCTTGCAGGGGATTACAGCAGAAGAGATTCTGGTATTAGTCAATTCAATATTAGAGTTCATAAAAAAAGAGGGGGGAGAGATCCTTTCTTTATAAGTATAATTTATGGTACATGATTCCTAAGCTTTCTGGTTGAAAGCAGACCTTCAGTTTGCTGCCCAAATATTTCCTCCATATACTGCTTATTTTCAACTATGCGTATATTGTAAAGTTGAATGGGTATCTGTACCCCCCAAAAAACAATATGGGGGAAATTAGACACACTATAGTTATTAAATAAATGCCCTTCTTCTATCCATAGATTCATCCTTCAGGGGAGTTCTGAGGAGAAAATGTTGGTGGAGTCTTTAACCCAAAGCTTAGGGGGAGGCAGAAAATAACAGAGTTGGCAGCTACACAGATCTTATCACTCATTAGGAACCTGCATCCATGACACTGGGGAGTAAATTCTGAATGGGTTTTTGAAATCATGAAATTGAAAGTAGACATCAAAACTGGAGGAAACAATGGAGAGAAGAACCAGCCAATAAGTGAGCAAGAAACAGTGGATTCAGAGTAAAGAGAGAGGCAGAACCAGGTGTGACTGGTTTTCTAAGTGGGGCTGTTCCGTGTTCTGCCCCATGAAAAATTACAGGATTGCAGGACAAAGAGTCAGATAGTAGTGTTGTGTTTGGCTTTTTTTGTCTAAAAAGAAGGGAGTAAACCTAAAACAAGAGATCTGTATGGGCTTCTACAATGGTAAACAAAGTTCTGTTATTTATTTTGAAACCAATTGAATTTTACAAATAGATATAAATGTGACAGTCTCATTTGCTTGCCTCTTTCTTTATTTCTGTTATATATAAAATACATGGAGTTTTTTTTAAGTCCCCCCCCCCCTTTTTTTTGGTCTAAATTCAACTAAATCCAGATTGTGGTTTATCAACAAAGTTGGTGAAAAGGTATTGTTAAGAATCCTTCTCCTCTATGCCCAGTGTGATATAGTCTTATAATCTGCACTTAGTCCCAGAAGAAGAGAAAATAAGCTAGTTCTAGGTCTCAGTCCAATGGAATCACCTCTAGTAAGAAATGCCATTACTTCTGAAGAGAAACATGAAAACCTGCCTGCAGCTTCTCGAGCATAGTGCCCAAATGCCAGAGTTCAAGGCCATCCAGTTCCTATTGCATGGGAAGCCTACAGTAGAAATTAAACAAAGAAAGCAGTTGTTTCAAACATTATAATTACTTACTGCCTACCATCCTTTCTTTTTTATCTGTCCCACCTAATTTAAAAACTATATATATAACACCTTAAGCAAAAACATAGATGTAGCAGGACCAAATTTCTGTAAACCAGATGAAAATACAAAAGGCTAGTTATAAAGGATGGACTGGGTATGAATGAGGTATTTGAATATAAGTGTAGGGTCAGAGAGGATGGGACAAGGGGCGCACCAAAATGAGTACAACAGCCTCTGTCTCAAGGGACTTAAAGTTCACCAAGAGAAACATCCACATTAATTATAATAACAGTAAGTCCTTGATTTGTACAGAGGTTAAATTTAGAAATTGCTCTGGGATCCAAGGTCTTTGCTTGTATCTACAGTACCCTTGTGCAAGTTATAAAAAAGTGCCCTTTTCAGGAGATGAATTACAAATGTGTGCCTCATCCTCCTAACCTGTCTCAGAGTTCCTCATCTGAACCACAGAACACTAAAAATGGTTTCAGTGACTTTTCTCAGTTCTCCCAAGGATGGTCGTCGTTGTCGGCAGGCGTCCGTCTCGAGAGACGATGGTGTAGCTTCTTAAGAGTCTATCTGCACCGCCGAGAATGTCTGTGCAGTCCGACTCGGGAGTGACACGGTATCTGTCTCCTCCCGTGTTGAATCGACATCTTGCGATGACACTGGAGTGTCCTCTCCAGTGAAGCTGAAGCTACAGAGCCTGGGCAAGGTGATATGGAGGGTCTGCTGTATGGGCAGCAGACCCCCCTTCTCTTCGCAGCTGAAGGGTCCAAGGGAAAGACGGAGTCAATACAGCTTGGCTTCAGGTGCGCCGCAGGAGTTGTCGGTGTTGACTACAACGTCAAACCGCCTTAGGGACTCCGGCTCCGGATTTTCTGTCGGGGTTTACTCCCTTAGCCTTTCCCCTGAAGAGGTATGCCGCAAGGCAGCGGAGGTTTTTTGGAGTCAGAGTTTTCCTTCTCTGATGTGCCCTGACTGGAAGATCGAACCAGCGACACTTAGCTCGCAGGCCGACGCTCAATCCACTGAGCTAAACCAGCCAGGGTTTCCCAAGGATGGTACATACATGATATCATTCCAGATGCAGAATAGATATTGCCATCCATTGAATACAAGGGATACGTTAGGGGATTAGACATTGATTCTCTCATGGAACTCTAAGTCAGAAAGATTGCTAGACTTGGATTTAGACTGAATTTAGCCCTTCCTCACTCTTCCGTTAAACAATTGAATATGCTAGCCCAAAGAGCTGCTTTAATAGAGTTCTGACTTGAATTCAGTTTTTAACCAGAAGTTAAATCAAGACCCACTCATTGCCACGTTTTTAGTAAGTGTGAGGACAAAGTATGAACTGCTACATATATTCAGGAAGATAAAGAATGTTTTTAACCCAAAACCAATAAATTCTTCAGGAAGAAAATGATGTTTGATATTTTAGCCCTGACTCTGTGATATAATTTTAATTGTTGAGCAAGGGAAGTACAGTCCTGAGGTGTGGATGCCTCTCAATTATACTGGAGTGGAAAGTTGTGAAGAAAGGTAAGCTGTGACTACATGGTATAGGAGCTTAAATGTAACTGACACATCTGTGAGGCAATGAGATGAGACGTCATCAGCAATGAGCATTGGGAAGACATTCTGACATCAGTGTGCATAACAGATTTAATGACAATGACTTCAAACTTTAAATGTCCTTAAGGGCACATAGCTGTAGAAGTTAAGATTATGGCAAGCAATAATAAATCTGCTTAGATCCTAGCAAAAATTAATGTAGACTAGAGGTGAGAGATTTGAGTGGGAAAGCATGCCCATTAGAAGGAACATCTATAGTCAGACAGACTTAGGTTTACAGCCCCACCTCACTACTTCTTACTAATATGAATTGACAAACTGTACTCTCAACCTCAGTTTCCTCATTCATCAAATGGATTTAAAATTTTAAATATACCTGACTCAGGTTTAAAAGGCATAAAACTTCCCCAAGCAAATGAGCTCTTCTGCAGTGTCTCAGGAAAAGAATTTCAGAGTCACTCATGTAGGAAGAGGTTCAAGCAATAGTGGAAAGATTTATCAACGTGTAAAGAGAGTACACTGTCAGAGAGACAGAGAGTAGACAAGCAATAGGGTAGTAGCTGTGTGGACTCAAGAAAGGAAGTTATAGAGGCAAAACAAGAGTCCTCTGCCACTGCTCAGGTCTCCCCTGACTGCAAGTCTCATGGGGACCCTGAGAGTTTAGGAGAAAAGAAGGTAAAAAGTATGTGCCCAAGAGAAGGAAGGTCATGGGCATGCTCCAAGGAGGGTGCACACTGGGTTCTTTGTCTAGCTTCCATATATTTCCTTGGGTTTTGGAAAAAGCAGGATTTTGTTCAAGCTCCCCACTGTCTTTCCTGGCTTTTCCCAGGCTTGTGTTTGTACCCACCCCCTATCCAATATCTTATTTGGGGTCTCCAGGGCTTGTGCCCTTAAATAATCCAATCTTTTTCCCAGAATTTCCCAGGCTTGGTCAGCAATTTGGCTCCTACTCTACACGCACTCAGTGAAACGGATTCCCCTCACCGTTTTCTCCCTCCCCCTGTTAATTGGGCAGAAACCTGCTGGTTACCCCCAGGAATGGCTGTAAAGTTGACTAAGCAAAATGTTGTCAGGAATAATGATGGTTACTTCCTGGAGTGACCATAAAACTGCTGTTTCCCAATTTAACCAGATCCCCCTTCTTTTTCGTTAGTAACCAACTGCCTACTCTGACAACACATGTAAAGACCAACATATTGCAAGTTCACAGTATGTGCTGGTGATGATAACATTGTGGGAAAAAATAAGGAGGTAGGAGTGATGGCACAGGGGTGGTTAGTAATATGACTTGCCATGTGAGTGACTGCAGGAGAGAGAGAGAAAGGCTTAAGGAGCAAAGGTAATTTAAAACTTCCAAGTTTATAACTCGGGAATTGGTGGTGCCATTAATAGGATCGGGGCTGCTACCAAGCAAAGCAGGGCTCGTTCACATGGTGCCTTGTGTATGACCCAACAATTAGTGTTGAGAAGAACACGTTTTTATTTACAATATTTCAACCTTGAGGGAGCTGGGAGCACTCCTGCTCAGAGCCCTGTTCTCCCACAACACCCAGCACTTCCCTTGCTCCCCAAAAGGCTATAAACGAAAGCCAAGCCCAATAGCTCTCCATTCCTTATCTGTCATCTCTCTCCTTCAGGATCTGGGGTACGATGTCATCAGCCTCCGTATAATAGTCCAGGAAAGCATGTGCTGTGTTACACTGGATCATGGTGAAGTCCAGGAAAGGCACAAGTCCTAAGAGAGTGCCCTTTCTATATGTCCCAAGTTCCAAGATTCCAGATAGGGTCTGGGTCTGCAGGGCAGAGTCCATGGCGGCTTCGAAGTCAGCTAGAGTAGACATGATCAAAGCAGCAGCATGCCCGCTTTCTTACTAGCTCAGGCCACATGGCCGAATCCTCCCTACAAACTGCATAGCTGCTTGCTCCTCACATGGCTGCTACAACATCCTCCCACATCATGGTACATTTCCATCATGCTCTCCAACATGTTCTTTCTTCATGGCACACCTCCATCATGCTTCTCTCACGTGCTTCTTCCCAAGGCTGCCAGCTAATTCCTCTTAAATCCTTGAAGTGCTGTACACATTTTGCCCCTAAGTGGTAGCCCAGCTACCAGCTTGCCATGGATATGCAAAGTACCTTAAAAGCTGTATTATCTCCTTCCTCCTGTCCCCTAAACCATGGGCTGTGGGGAAGATCTGTACCCAGTTTCAGGGCTACAAGCCAGTGGTAAGTCTCAGGTTTGAAAGGCAAAAGAAAAGAACTGTAGAGACTTTTAGAAAACATTGTACAGGCAATCTCACCTCTCCAACACAAAATTTTGGTGCCACCCAGCAGAACTCAGAGCTCCAACAAAAAGAGCTTGTCTTCTGTGGCCCTGTGGTCTCAGTGTTCTTTAGCCCCTTGCTACTCAAAATGTTGTCCACAAACACGTAGACTTTGAGCCCCCTGAGAGCTCTTTAGAAATGCAGAATCTTTAGCTTCTCTACAGACCAACTGAATCAGAATCTGAATTTTAACAAGATTCCAAGGTCATTAGTATGCAAACTAATTTCTAGAGGCATCACTGCAGCCAGCACTGAGGGAAGAAGGAATGTTAATTAGAGGACTGGATCTCAACAGTTTGCTCCTAGAGGATAATCTGATTAAAGGAATTTTACTGTGTTTGCTGACTACCTGAACAAGTTAAAGGATTATACAGTGGCACTCTGCCTCAGTTTGTTCCATTTTAACTTTATGAGCCCTTTACAGCTCCGAAGAAGAGACCACAAGTAGGAGAGGATATACTATTTGGACTAAAACCATTATGGAACTAAAATAGTCACATATTAAATTTCACAAAATAAAAATTTTCACCAAGTAATGGCAGTTTCCCTCATTAAAGAGATGGTGGCTTGGTTCTTAGCATTATGTTCAGGCTTTGAAATGAAAAGTCTTCTATTCAGTTACTCGAACCATATGTTATATTTTCTCTACAAACCTTGCCATTGTAAAGTTTTGCGGTTTTCTTTTCTAAGTTTCAGGTGCAATATGCACCGGAGCTTTATACACAGCAAACACTTTTTGACAGTGGTAATTTAGGAGAAATGTTCATAAAAATGCCACACAAAAACATCTGGAATTACTCAGTCACTGTGGAAGTATTTATTTTTATTTTTGTAGCAGATCATCTCTATTACATCTTTTGCAATGCACTTAATTTTGATTCATAGAAATTACTTCTGACATAGTTTAATGTTTTTCCTCATGCATAAGGAGATTAGTAAAATTTTAAATGTGAATACTAAGAAGTAGAATTAGATTTAGGGGGACATATGAGGTTAACATATATTTATCACTTCATATTTTTGTTTTAAAGAGACAGAAATCATTACCCATAATCACCTTATATATAATTGAGTTCTTTATTAATTCATTCAAGAAATAGTTACACACCTACTGTGTGTAAAGGTACTAGAGCTTGTGCATTGGCACTAAAGATGGGTGAATAGGAAAATACGCGGTCATTTCTCTGAGGAAGTTTACAGAGATTACACTATAATGTACAAATGACAACTCTGAGAAATGTATGTGATGCAATGAGACTATATGTTATGCTCATCTGAAATTTCTTGGATGCGTTATTCTGAAAGGCAGTGATGATACTGGTAAGAGATGGAGGGAATACAGCAGTTGATTTAGGCACCACAGGTGATAGAGCTAGTGGTCAGGAGGAGGAGGAGGAGGAAGAAGCAGCTAGAGAGTGAATTCCAGGCATAAAGAACAATCAAAGCCCTGCGGCATGATGTGTTAAAGAAAATAAAAGAAGGCGCACGGTGGCAGGCGTACAGGGCATAGAGAGCGCTGTGGAACGCACGGGGTTGGAGCAGTATGTGGAGGTGGGACCAAATAGGATGTTGTGGACCATGTTAAAAATGTTTTACTATTTCATCCTGAGGACTATAATGAGCTTGATTTGAATGACAATAACACAGTGTCATTTGTTGTATTTGCACTGATGGATTAGAAAGAATTAGTAAGTAAACGAGGGAAGACATTTTAGGAGGCCAAGGCAATAAAGCACTGTTTGTCAGAGGTGAATCGGGACCAGGGCAGGTCTGCCTGACTGACCTGGAAATGCGTTCATAAGAAAAACATTTCAGGGACACACAGGCATAGGAGGATTTGAGCAATAGTGGCAAGATTTAATGGAAGGGTGCACAGGGCCTAGATGCCTATAAACAGGCTGCCACACGGCCTCATCACGACCATGTGACTCAGCTCCATCTTGCTGCAGAAGAAGTCCAGCATCTGGGGCCACAGGCTTGCACTTTTCTTCACCAAGCCCAGGAGGAAGGCCAGGGCCCAGAGCTGCTGTGCCATTAGCCTGGCATCCAAGGCTCTAGTCTCTGTTTCCATCCAGCCTGTGATCGGTGCTGTAGCTCAACCCATACATTGCCACTTCCAGGCTCATGCAGCTGCTATGGAGAGAGAAAGAGCATTCAAACACCTCAGGTCTTTGTTAAGCTTTGATTATATATCCATGGATTTGGGAAAGCGTCAGTCTTTTTTTTTTTAATCTAACCAATCTTCTTCTAATTCTTCCTGGGCTTGTGCTGGGCCCTCCCTCTATCCAGTCCCTTTCTTGGATCTTCTGGAGTTTTGTGCCCTTATCCTATCTGGTCTTTTCCCCAGATTTTCCCAGACTAGACCCTTCCCCTTTTGAGTCATTTTGGTTCCTGCTGCACTTGCCTTAAAGTTCTGCATCATCTGGCCTCTACTGTGCATGCACCTAGCAAAGAAATTGTCCCCTCGCTGGTTTTCCCTCCCCTTGGTAATCTGGGTGAATGAGCCACCTATTCACTGGGAAGATTGCAAAGCAGTCTTTCCTGCCTGCTTTGGGATTAATGTCCCTTTGGCAGAGGATGCAGCTGTCTCCTAGATGGCGTGAAGCTGTAGCTTCCTAGTTAATCCAGCTTAATTAGATATCTGGCTCCCTTCTCTTTCATTAATATCTAACTAGCTGCCTATGCTAACACTACCAATGAACACTCTAGAACTTAACTACAAGTTTCTGACATGCTCATATGTGACCCTTTCCAAGGACCTTCTTTTCAACCACTTATGACTCTTTCCATCTCCAAACCATACAGCCTACACTTCTTTCTCTTCTATGAATATTACAGCCTTTTTCTTTCCTGAGTCTTTTCACACAGTGTTTCTTCTACTCCAAATACCACTCTCTTTTCTCTTTATTCAAAACCCAGGTCAAAGCTTACTTCCTTAAGAATACCTTGCCAATCCCCCTCAGGCAGAGTTTATTATTTCCACCTCTCTGCTGGCATTAACACCTTAAAACAGACAAGTATGTACCATTTGTCACAGTGTTCAGTGACTAATTTTCTTCATCAGCAGATTCATGGATTTCAAGCTATTGTTTGAATCCATCCATAATTATTCAATGAACTCTTATGGAAGTCTATAAAACAGAAGCAAAGGGTTTTTCAGCTTATGCAGGGATAGAAGTTTTATGATAGCCCTTGGCTTTTCTTGGAGAAGAATACAAGTGACCTGAAGTTGGCTTCATTTATAAAGTACAAAACTAATCATTAATAAAATATACATCTTGGATTTAATATTGGTAGAAGGTAAGTTACTTCTCAATACAGCTATTCTAAGATGCTAGAAAGCTATGATCGGTTACCTTTAGTCTTCTATCCATTAGCTTAGTCGTAGTCTCTGTACCCCACAGACTCCAGGACACAAGCCAAGCTTCACGCATGGTTCTTTTGAAGCCAGTTTACTTGGCTTGAGATGAAAGATAAGCAGCCTACCCCATCCTACTCCATTTAGGAGGAAGGGGATTGAGTAGCACAAAGTAAAACATTGCTTAACCCAACAACCCTCTTCATAAAAATGTCTTTCAACCTTCTACTCTGTGAAGTATTACTGAGGAATTTGCTGAACTGAGAATCACAAAACTGATTCACAACTGTTACCTCTCTGGATCTGCAAAGGTCATCAATGTCTCACTCAAGAATGAGGGCACATAGAATTTTTGTCTTTTTCTCAGACTTTGAGGTATCGGTCAACACCAAAACAGAAAGAATTGCAGGATAGCATTCTCTTAAATATGCATAGGTTTTACTTGGTATAGCTTAAAAAAGAAATAAAAGCTGTTCCTCATTTTTAGCAGGGTATGCTGAATTATCTTATTTTACATGTTGCAATCCCATTGGTAGTATTTTCTAGGCTCTAGAGTGTCAACCATATGCCAACCAGGAACAAAACTGACATAGAGCTTACATTGTTTGTGGGAGAATGATAATAATTAAACAAATAAGCATGCTATATATTGTGGGAATATGTGTTTAAAAGTGAAGATAAAGCACAGTAAGGGATTAGTAAGTGACACAGTCAGGCAAAGTCACTATGAAAATACAATATTTGAGTAAAAACTTGAATAAAGTGAAGGAGAAAATCATGACAATAATTTGAGGAGGAGCTTTCCTGGCAGAAGAAAATACTTGAGGTTGGAGCATATTTGGTGTGTTCAGGGAATAGTAAGGAGACCAGCACCCTTCACTGAGAAACCGAGAAAAGAATTAAGAGTAAGATATGAGTCAGGCAGAAGACCACATTAAAAAGAACCTTGTAAATCCCAGTTAAAACTTTCGATCTTATTCTGAAGAAGATGAAAATCCTTGGAGTGTTATAGAGAAATAGTGACATGATCAGAAAGAACTTCTTTAAGTATTTTCCTGGCCTCTAATTTCACACTTAACTGAAGAGGACAAGCTCTGTAGCAGGAAGACCCGCTAGGAGGCTACTGCAGCAATCCAGATACGAGATGATGAACTTGGGAAACAGCTGTGGAAGTGGTGAGCAATGGTCAGATTCTGAATATATTTTGAAAACAGAACTGTTAGGATTTGTTGATGGGTAACTGTAATAGGCTGAATAATGGCCACCCAAGGATATCAGGTTCTAAACTTCAGAACCTGAAAATGTTACCTTCTTTGGAAAAAGGTTTCTTTGCAAATGTGATTAAGTTAAGGATTCTGAGATGAGAAGATAATTTTGGATTATTCCGGTGGGCCCTAAATGTAACCATAAGCATGATCATTGTGATAGGAAAGAGGTAGCAGGATCTGCCACAGGCACAACAATAAAAAGGAGGCACTATGACCAGGAGGCAGAGGGTGCAGTGATGCAGCTACAAGTCAAGGGATGCCAGGAACCACCGGGGCTGGAAGAGGCGAGGCCCAGAGTCTGTCCTAGGGCCTCCGAAATCCTGAACTGGACTCAAATTTATTTTGACTTCTAAAACTGTGAGAGAATAAATTTCTGTTGTTTTCAGATAGTACATTTAAGGTAATTTGTTACATGAGCCTCATGAAACTAGCAGAGATAAAATGTGATACATTAAAAAGAATAAAAAAAAAGGAAGCGGAGTCAAGATAACTTCAAGCAATTTTGACCTGGTTAAATGAAGGTGTATTGTTTCCAATTTCTAAGTTGAGGAAGTCTGAGAAAGGAACAGATTTGGAGAGAGAAAAACATTTTAAGAGGTTTTAGATATGTTAAGTTAAAGATCATCATCATCAGATTTCTCAACGTTGATGCTCAGAAGGAAGGTGACTGACTGTCCTTTAAAACCTGGAGCTTAAAGGACAAATCAGAGCTGGAGGTAAATGCTGGATTTATTAGCATGTAAGTAAGTGATAATTAATGTCCTGACATAGAATGAGCTCACCTGGGGAGCACAGGAGATAGGGAAGATGTTCAAACATAGAGGTCTGAGATGTTCCAATATTTACATAACAAGAGTAGAAGGACCTAATGAAGAAGTGTAAGAAGGAGCAGTGACTGGATCATAAGAAAAACCAAGAGAGTGTCGTAGATTTCAAGGAAAGAAGGCCTGCATTTCAGAAAGGAAAAACTGAGTGAGTATCAAATGCTTCTGAAAGAACAGAAGGTGAGAAAGTTTAGTTAAAGATATATGAGCAGTTGTGCTACAAATGTAAGGAAAGTTAAAGGAACATAGCTGAAAGATGGGGAATATTTTTTTTAATGAGAATTATTGTAGCAATATGGGCACAGGATGATGAATATAGATAGCATCAGGAAGTTCTTCTGGAATCAGAATAATGTACTTTTATAGCTAAGAAGATAAGATGAATATAAATGCTATAAGAATTTTTTTTTTAAATTGGGGATAACAGGATAGAATATTTAATAATAAAAATAAGAATAATATGTATCTAATGACTTGTAGTTTGTAAAAGTTTTCCATATACATCATCTCCTTTACTTTTTATATCTCAGTGGGCTGAGGTGTTATTGGCTACAGTTAAAAGAAGAATAAACTGTGGTTTCAAGAGTTAAATTGACTTGACCAAGATCTCGCAAGTTATTAAGTAGTAAGCTGGAAATATTAAAAGATAAGCACATTAAAATGTCACTAGGAGAGAAAATCTTGAATAGGGAGATAAAAGACTAGGATTCTATAGCAATCCAAAAGGAAGATATTAAAGAACTTCACAAGGATAGTGGACAACACAATGAAGAGGAGATTAGAAATGGGGGAAAATGATGATACATTACTGTGGTGCAATCCCTGAGGGACTGAAATTCAGAAGAGTTAGATAATCGTAAACTACATAACCTGTAGCATAAATTTGGGTGTGTCCCTTTCACTTCTACACTTTGATTTTCTCACTTTTAAAACCATGCCTCTTAACTAGATACTCCAAAATGTCCCTTTAGCTTAAAACATTCCAAAGTATTTGTTTGAAAACAAATTGTTTAATGCAGTTCTACTTTTTCTGCAAAACCACAAAGCACACAGTCATCTAGCCACCTGAGAAAGCCACTTGTCTTCCAAACAGTGAACAATTGATTTCCTAATCACTGGGAAGAACACTTCCAATCTCTTATAAACAGAAATCTTGCAGTAACATAAACAAAACTGATTGGACCTAGAGATCAAGGCTTTGGAAAATATGAACAAATTTCTCATCTCCTTGGGAAGATGTGTATGGTCTTGAGAGGTTTCATCTGAAGTCCATCTGCACATGAAAATCCTTCTTTGGATGTAAGTGGCGCTCATGCTTGGAGCCTTTCTGCTTAATCTCTGAAGTCATTTGCTAAGTTCAAAAGTATTTAGCAAAGTAAGTATTTTTGACAGAATCCCTGCTTCCTTAATAACATTTGGAACTGAAAAGGCTTTCTTGCTTATGGAATACTCATTATTGGCAATTTGGGGTGCATTTATAAACCACAAAAACCCCTTTGTTGATTATAGACTCTCTCCAATTTGTCATAGTGTGTTCTGGAAGCAGCTGAATTTGGTCAAATTGGAGCCAAGGTATAGTGGCCGTATACTGGAAACACACATGGCAGCCAAGTATCATGTTACACTGCAACATGCATGAATAGGGAATATCATGTGAGACATTCTGAGTACAGAAAGATATTTTTTAAACTACTCTTTAGTCATAGTCAATATATAAGAAAATCTGACATTAAGAGACAGTGATTATTATAACCCAGTGAGTTTTATAACTATAAAATTTTTGTGTTGTGGGACAGAATCATCTGAGGTTCAGGATAAAGTCGTTGATAAGTGCCAACAAATGCTAGAAATTCATCCTGCAGCAATGTCATTCCTGTCTCTTTCTGCTAAACCCCAGCCATGCTTGTCAGAATATCTAAAATGGTGTACAGAAGGTATTCATGTCTTAGATAACGCCCCTGTCTCACAAGTGTGTGCGCGCACACACACAGTAGCTCAGGAACCAACTAGTGTGTTTTTCTGGGATGAAAAGTTTGTACTGGCACAAGGAAGTAATTTGGCAAAAAGTTTTAAAAAGCAGTGATTAAAAGTAACACATAACTATTGGGAGAGTTTCCTGCAGGGATTAAGAAGCAAAGAGTGAATTTAGATAAAGCAATATTTCATTTTCCTCAGGTCATGTTTTTTTCCCAAACTCAATCCTCCAAATGTGTTTTTAAATTAAACAAAAATGTCTTTTACCTCTTGAAATAACCATCATAAAGCTCAAGAGCCAAAACCATATGCTCTGACACATTTCTACAATAACACCAAGGGTAAGAGAGTCAGAAAGGGAAAGAGAGAGACCTTTGAAAGTCACTACTCATTGTTTACTATAGAAGAAGACAGAAAACTGCACGCAACACTAATGTTCATGGCTAGCAAACTCAATAATGGACACCCATAAAACTGATCCCAATGTACCATAAAAATTGTTACAAGTTCAATATTCCTTGTTCAGAAAAGCGAAGAAGTAGAGAACACATTTTTAGATACCAATATTTGTTAACATTTTTCAGTTTGGGACTTGAAATGAGCAATTTCAAATGTGAGAAAACGTATTTACGTGGAAGAGTGTCATTAGTGATGGTGTCTAGCCTAAAGAGTGTGGCTGTACTTGTTTCTAAGGAAACAATGCACTGACAGGCTGAAGCCATTGCATTTATTACCAAAGACTATTGGGCACATCTGCCTAATGGTATTTTCTGGCTACTCCTCAGTGTTATGGCAACAAATATCTTTTCTCCTCTTCTCTTCCTCTAGTGACTTTGCCAAGGTCATGGGAGCCAACTCCTGGCTATGCTTATTTACATCCATTAGCATGGAGGCAGGCACCCCAGCAGCACAATTTGTTCAATGTCCTGATGGCATGGCTGATGAAAACGAAAAGAGAAAAGTAAACAGGATACAACTGTTTGGGTTTATGCTTGAGAAACAGAAGGAAGTCAGTGTGTTTAGAGAAAAGGCAGTCTTCCCAGGAAGCAAAAGGAAAGGCTTACTTTCGTATTTCTAGGAAGCGAAAACCTTTTATCAAGTTCGATGATGATAGTGATATCAATGGGAGACCACTCCAGTTGGAACACTTACTGCTCCACTTTGTGCTGCAGCAGCTCTTAAGTGTGACTGATGAAACCTCTCTCTTCCTGACCACAACATGACCCTGTTCAATTGTTAAACAACCAGATAAATGAGAGAGTATTAGGCTTAGTGAAATAAGCCAGGCAACGAAAGACAAATATCATAGGATCTCACCTAATACAGGAAACTAATGAACAAAATAGAACCAGAGGCATGGAAACACGGAACAGACTGACAATGAACAGAGGGGCGGTGGGAGGGGGAAAAGGTGGGTAAGAAGGGGAAAGATATAGTCAAGGAACTAGTATAAATGACCCATGGATATGGACATCAGGGTAGGGATGGACTGTGGGAGAGGGGGACTTGAGCGAGGCAAGGGAGAGAAAGCACCAAGGGAAAAATGGGACAACTGTAATAGAACAACAATAAAAAAGAAAGAAAGTAGGAGCATTCTCCTGAATCTTACGCACTCTGCACTGAGGGTTCTAAACTTGTCAGTGAAGAACTGCTGGTGGATTTCCAAGCTCTATGGAATTGTTCACTATGCAGGTTTAATTTTTCCATGAGAGGCAGAACCGCTCCTCCTGTGCAGATTGAAGGTCCTGGGAGCCAAAGCCTGTTCTGATCTAATGGGGAATTGGGAGAAATCTGCTAACTTCTGCTTGTTCTCTGTTTGCTTCTCCCTGTCAGATATTTGCGATTCTTTCCTCACCTTTCTTCCTCTTCTCTCTCTTCTCGCATCTTTCATGTGCTGCTTCTTTTTCTACCGTCATCTTCTTCCTTCCTCTGCAGCTCTTTCATCTATTTCTTTATCCTCTTCCTCTTTTTAATATTTATTGCTCTTCTTCTTTTTCAGTTTTGCCAGTCACCTACTAGTGTCAGGCATTGTTCTCTGCAATACAAAAATAATTAAATTAAATGTTAGAATTCTACTCACTTGCACTCAAGGAGGTCACGATCTCCTGCTGAAGAAGAGAAAGCATGAAAAATATTTTCACCCGTTACAGCAGACCAATTTATTACTTTCAAGTTTAAGACTATAATTATTCATAAATATCACTTAAATGAAATATTATCCAATAAAGACTTCTCAATAGTATTTAAAATTAGAAGTAGCAGCTAATAACAAGTTTATCCCTGATTTGTGCACTATTGAAATTATGGAATTTTTGCAGGCATATTGACAGATAGAATAGCATTGAATATGAATGTCTCTGGTTCATTTCCCCAGGATGTCTTTGATAAAAACCAACCTTACTCCAAGTGCTAAGTGGGATGCTCTTTATCAATATCCCCATCTCTCTCATATGGCATATATTATTGATGACAAACTCAGGTTGTGCAAGAAACAATGGCTTCATTTTCTTTAAATTAAATCAATTCTAAATTCAACTCCTTTCCGTTATCAATATTCATTGTCAATACACTGTATCCATATCCCACAGGGCTCTTCACTTTTTTATCTATCATTTTGGGAAACCATTCCACTTCCAAGCTACCTAAGATCTTGAATATTTACACAACACCCCAAACTATTTTCTGAACTTCATTGTCGCAGGACATTTCATTGATCATTTACATTCCATCTGGACTTCAAGCCCCAATCTCAGTATATGATGAAGTGAAAAAACAAACCAGTGTATCAAAACCTAACTTATCATCAGATCGGCTGGACACTTTCATAAAAATATATATTCCTGGGCCTTTCTCTAGACTTGTAGAATCAAAATTCTCTAAAGGTGGGGCTTGGGAATCTAATCATTAAGATCTCTCCAGATTACTCTAATAATGATGGGCTTAGACACTGCTGAAGCAAAATATATGTAAAACACCCCTGTGGACTCCTAGACATAGCTGGAGGAGACCTGGCAAGTAGTAAGTGAAAATTATTCAAGTGTCAATAGAATAGTTAGCATATTTACATTCAGAGATGAATGAGGCCTCAGGAGAAGACAGAGTATGTTATAAATAAAAATGCTTTGGACCTGCGAATTTAATAAACCCACATTCAGTTTCAGTTCACTGACCTATGGACATGTGTGTCCCTGAGTAAGACATCAATTCTCATTGCCTCAATTTCTACACCGGTAATACGAAGGTAAGAGGACCTAATTTAGAAGGCTACAATGTGCATTAAACTGAATGTCCCTAAGCATGCCTGTCATCATGTCTGGCACCTAGTAGGAGCTCAACTATCATTTTTAAAAGAAGATTAAGGGATCACTAATAACTACAAAAGCTCTCCTCTATGATGCAAATTTATACAAGAAAAACATTTAGAAGGCAGCTTATTTGAAACACTTGAAATGTTTCTTCTTTCTTTCAGAATGGGCTGAAACCAGTTTAAGGACAGACGATGATTCTGTAGAGGCAGTGAGTTTTCCAATATTGGGAGTAGTTATCTATATGGGTCATTGGCTCTACATTGAGCGAAATTGTTGTTAGGGTCTTGGATGAAGATGTTCAGGAAGGCTATCAAGTCTCTAACAGACAGGAGCAGGCAGTGAGAGCTAAGCCTAGATCCCAAAAGACTGTCCAGTTATCCCAGTAGAACAAAGTGGATAAGATGCAGTGTAACTGGCTTAAGAATTAAACTCAGCACCGAAACACAGGGTATCATTTGTTCAAATAAAGGATCAGAGAGACTTAAGAGCAGTTCCTGTGAAAAATCTCCTGAGAGTTTTAATTCACTAGGAAGAGCAGAATTTAGTCACATCTACTTTGTGCTTCCATGAAATATCATTCCTGTGTCTATAATAGCACTCAAAATATTTTGTTATATTGTTTATTTGGAATAGTCCCCCATTTTCATCTATATATAATATAGAAACAGAGATTACATCCTGTTCATCTTTAAATATTCAGCATCACTAGCAGACCTGGCATATGCTCACTAAATATTTGTTATATGAGTGGAGATATGTATGAATGTAAGAATAATGATATATATCAGTGGAATATAGCCCTCAAAATCAGGATATGAAAGAAATGGGTGCCTAAAGAGGGGTAGAGTGGAAAAAGGTATCTATTTAGTAACTAATATTGATAAGGCTAACATCCAAAGATTAACTTTGCCTGAATAACAATTTTATTTTTTTAATGTTTTTTATTGATTATATTGTTACAACAGTTCCAATTTTCTCCCCTTTGCTCCCCTCCACCTAGCATCTCCCTCCCCCAGCAATCCCCCCCCAAGTCCATACCCCTGGTTCGTAAAAAATAACTACCCCCCCTCAAATATTAAGACCCTTTGTAATCTTGTAAAGGACAATGGGTGAAGGTCTCGAGCTCCTCTAGCTGCTTCAAGCTGGACATGGTCGTCGTCCTACATAACCCTTGGGTCCAGAAAACCCTAATAATAGTGGGGGTGTGGAGGGGAGGGTGACCTTCCCACATGGGGAAGGATCGTGCAGACTCCAGGTCAGCTGGCTGTCCCCAGACAACGGTGTGCTTGGTTTAACAGGCTGGCATCCTTGTTGTGTTCTGGGGGCAACAGATTTGGCGAAAAGTGTTAAAAGACATCATTCAATCCATAACTACTAGATGACAAAAGGCAGGGATTAATTTTTCAATGTTCCATATTAGGAGAAAGAAAAAAAAAAGGGCTTCTTTGTAGGAAGGTGTGCTAGGCACATCTCACCTGTCCAAAACCATTTTGCCCATTATACTTAGTTTGGGCTGAGGGAAATAGTTTAGGTTTCCCCCTCTCAGACCTCTGGGCCTTTTCTGTCCAAGCCATTAGGATAGAAAAGAGAAACCAGTTTTAAAGTGAAGCCCACAGACCACCCCATTCTTCACCAACCCAGCCATTTAGTTCAGCCAAACCGTTGAGTCTCAGGAGGCAGTGCTGCAGAGAGGATTAAGTGAGGCTTATGCATATGAATAACAATTTTAGAACTATACTATGATTGGGTAGCATTTTCTAAAGTGTGATACTCACTTAAAGGTGATCTAAAGAAATTAATACTGGAGTTGAGGGGATAGCTTCCACATTCAAAAATGGTAAATTCTGAAAACCCTGACATCTTAAGGATCACAATGTACTTTATTATGTTATAGACTGAGAATTTCTGCTGCAAACAAATCTATATAGCCTTGTTTATCCTACTGTTTAACCCAGGCTTTGTGAATTAACTTAACCACAGAATCACTTTTGCATGAGAGACATACCTATTAACCTCCAAAGAAAAGCATTTGAGGGATACTGTAGGAGTAGAAGGAGTTCGGGACTGGGAGACAGAAGCTATCAGTTCTAGTCCTGACTCATCATTACTGACCTCATGACCTTGGGCATGAACCCTTTGTTTCCCTATCTCTAAAATGAGTTGTTAGTTCTAGACTGCTTTTCATCTTTATCACTGTTGTTATACCTATTATCTATGACATTGGGAGCATGCGTCAACAGTATTTATGAGTATAATAATATGGTAGACATTATTAATGCTCCCCAATATCCAGTTCTCTTTTTCCTCTGGAAATACAAGGGAGACTGCACTTCCCAGCACTTCAGGAGGAAGGAGGGTCGTGTGTCTAGTTCTGCATATGAATCATGAGTGGGAATCGGATGTGGCACTTCCAGGCTGAGGCAGTGATAAGCTCAGTCTGATTTTCCAGTTTCTCTTTCCTCTGTCCCAGCAATCATGAAGAAAGGCTCATTTTGAGATGGTGGGGCCCCAGACAGAAGTTGTATGGACAGCTGTATTTCTGCTTTACAGACGTGCCTGGACTTATGGCAGATTTTACTTTAGAGAGAAATGACTTAAGGTATTAAATCACTGAGGTTCCGGAGTCATTTGTTACCACAGCATAAGCCTAGCCTCTCCCAACTAAATATAAAGTAATATTTTCATTTTAAAAAATCTGATCTCATTTTTAATGTTCATCTAAACTAACATTTTATATGCCTTTAGATCCTAGCAATCGAAATATCATCATCAATGAAATATATCAATTCTATTAACTTCAAATAATGTTTGTTAAGTCACTATTTTAAATATAAAATTCAGGCAGAAATTATAATACCATGTCTTAGGTTGGTCACTCCTGACTTTCAAGGAGTTCAGATTGCTTTCACACATATGATCCACTTTATGCACCTGCAATACAGGGAAGTCAAAAAAGAATGACATTATTATGCTCATTTTTACTAAAAGCTGTGTGCAATGACCAGAGAGGGTTGGTAATTTCCTCAGAGTCCCCAGAGAATATAGCTTTTACAATCATGTTTCCAGCTCGCCTGTTCCAGAACCTATCTTTCTCCAATACACTGCTTTGTGAAAGTTCATCTTCAAATTCCCATAGCAATTTCTCTGGTCCTCCCTGGTAGCATATGTTGTTTACTTGAATTTCTATTTTAACAATTTTTATGGAGCCCCAGCAATGTGAAGAATAATGTTTCTGGCTATGGGAGGGGTGAGAAGATGAGGAACAGAAGGCAGGGAAAAGAGATTCAAATAAAAGTTAGTCTCTTGCCTGACCAGGAGTTCACAGTCAGGCAGAATAAAAGGAGATAGATGTGGAATCACCAGCCTTTGGTTTCCCATGCAGAACTCCCTTTTAGATTGTGAGAAAGACTGCTTTAATAGTCTCTATGGCCTGATTAATAGTAGAAATTATTCTTAGGTCAAAATCAACTGTAACAGAGGTTTTATCTTCTTAATCGTGCCTTATCCAGCGGATGGAACATAATAATTACTCAATTAATTGAAGAAAAGAGAGAAGTGGCTGGGAAAAGACTAGAAGAGAAAGGAAGGAAGAAAGAGAATTGGGAAGGGAGAGAGAGAGGAGAAAAATAACACATCCTATTTTTAATTATCCATTCTAAAACCATGAATATATGTTTGTTTGTCTTCTTTATTGATTTACCCAGTAGGAAATTAGACCATAAATGTTCCAGAGGCATTAGCATGATGTATAATGCTGGAGATTCTACAGAGTATAATGCTACTTTCTGTTCCTTCTTTGTCTAATGCCCGTTCAGGTACCTTAAGAATCTGTCCAAAATTTTTTTGACTAACTAGCATGAGCTACGTCCTTGGCATATCTGAATGGCAAAAGCAAATCTATGTTGTGTGTCTAATTGCAATGAAGATGGATTCCTTCAAGAATCTATAAAAAATAATATTTTCCATAGCTTCCCATGAACTGCTAAGATGTTATATAATTAATTGTTTTAATTTGTGAAAACTTAGTGTCCTCGTTATATTTCTGGCTTGAAAAATTGCTTCTTTTCAGAGAAAAGAATGGATGATTATTTCTAAAGAAGCAGTGGATTTTATTGTGACAGTGGAAATATTTCACCAGGCTTTCAGTTCTGTTCTTTTCCTCCCAGTAAGTCCTATTCCACAAATGGCTTTCTGCTTTCAAAGGTCCAAGGAACCAGAGGTTAAAATAAAAATGGTTGAGTTTGAATGAATTCAGTCATTTGGCTTAACTGCTAGGGCCTGGGCAAGAAGATAAGGAGAGGAGGGTGTCAGTGGGTGATGTGTGAGAGACAACAAATACCGTTTACATCCACTTTTGGCACAGCTCTAATTTGAAAACTTCAAATAATCCACTTATATGAGGACTCCTCTCTGCCCTTAAGAAGCTAACAATCTAATTAAGTAGATTATATTAACAGATAAACAGAAAACAATAGATAGACTAATTAATCACACAGGATGGGTTTTTATCTATTCTATGAGGTCGCAGATCCTTCCTTTGCTTGTATATCCAATCTTACTTCTTAGTTCAAATCAAGACTGTCTCTTAGCTGAATTATTAAAAAAGATGTCCTTTTTCTTCTCCCCTTTCTTTTCTTCCAATATATCTTAAACACTTACATGCTAACTATCTTTAGCACATAAGAACTACATATGTTACACATGTTATGTACACAATGACTATTAGAGTGTTAAGGATTACACATGACTTAAATCATTTGACTTTCTTACTCTCTACACAATCCCCCTTGCAGAAGCATGTGTTCATAGTCTCGGCTCAGTGTTTATTTACAACTTCAACTCTACCCTCATACCTGAAATGACCAACTAGAGTGAGTCAGAGAAATAAGAGAAGATATTGTACCCATGAAATAAAAAGAAGGTGCCAGGAAAAACAGAGAGAGAGAGAGAGAGAGAGAGAGAGAGAGAGAGAGAGAGAGAGAGAGAGAGAATGCCCAAATGCTGAGGAAAGAGTTTCCAAGGTAGAAGTTATAGTCTTTTTATATTTGAAATGTGACATCCCATCCCTTTTGTCATATTCTTTGTTAGAAATGATAGGTAAGTAGGTAGGTAGATAGATAGATAGATAGATAGATAGATAGATAGATAGATAGATAGATAGATAGATAAAATAAAAAGAACTCCCACCCATACTCACTGAGAGAAGATTACACCAGAGTATGAAAACCAAGAGGCTGAATCACTAGGGCCCATCTCAGAGGCTTACTGCAGACAGGATGACACCCACTAAGCAGGTCTACGGAACAGCTCATGAAGATGTGGACAAAATTAGAGAAAGAAGTCTCCAAGGAGAAAGTATCAAAATGGAACAGAGATTGTTTTATACATGTGACAATGTATCAACAATACATGTGAAAAACAGTATGGAGAGGCATAGTGGAATTGTACTGCATTTAGGAGGAATTACTGAAAACTTGATAGACAATTTTAGCAAAGGAAAATAAATGCAACGTAGGCAATTAACTTGAGAAAGAAAATAAAACATAAGAACTACAAGAAAGAAAATATACTCACAGCATACTACTGCTTGGCTCACCAGCAACTTAATATTTACATGGACAAAGTAATGTAAATGAGTACTTAACAAAATTATGGCATAACTATACTCAAAGGGAGGGATAGAGAAATCAGGGGAAATGGAAGTTACACACAACTAAATTTTCATTTGCTGCCATAGGTCAATGGATCATTTCTGAAGTTGACAGCAGGTTAATAAGTAACTTCAAAATTGATAAATCAAGAAAAGTCAGCCTTAATGTGCTATTTAGAAATCAGAAGAAAAATTTCAGAAAAAATAATCAGAATATATTTCAGTTGCTAGAGATTGAAACTAAAGTATAACTGGAGTTAGGCTGCTGTTTTTCATTATATTGAAAGTATATTGGCTTTTTTTTTTTTAACTATGAGCATATGTTTATTTGATGAAAATAAAAATAAAATTGAAAAAACATGTAATTACAAATATATTATAGGTAGATTTGTATTAGGTGCAAATACAAAGTTGAATAAATACCGTCTCTGATTTTAAAGTCTTATAATCTCATAGAAACTAGGAAATCACCAAGAAGGTTTTCTTTTTTCGATTACGTTTACAATAAATTTGTCTTTTTAGAATGCTTCTCTTCCGACTAAATGGGAAATCTGATGCCTTGAAGTTTCGGATTAGCTGGGCTTTAATAACTTAGAAGAGGAAAGGTCCCTCTCAACTTCGCCTCCCTTCAATTTTCTCTGTACCTTTCACAGCACAGCAGACCCACCTTCCACAGGAGGCACAGAAGGAAGAACGGAGATCCTGTTGTTCTGTTCAGAATGAGGACAAATGAAAATGCAGTGGGCGTCTAGTCCACGTGAGCTCAGAGGAACCAGCACTCAGGCTGGCTTCGCCACTGGCCTCCCGCTGCGTGGCAAACTGGCTTCACTGGCCGGGGCAGCAGACTGTGCTTCCACATCCAAGCCACTGATCATGTCTAAAGCATTATGTTTGAAACCCAGAAACACAGAGGAATGAATGTACTTGCTGGAAAATGTGTTTTCACCATAAAACTTCTGAAAAAGTATAAATTGTAAACTAGTTAACATTTTTCCTCTGGACAGCTGGCCAGATACAAAAGTGAGCCGGTGATAGCTCGTGTAAATAGGATTTTCATGGCAGAGCAATTACAGGAGCACAGAGAGCTTTATAAACACCAACATTATAAACACCAACAGTGGCCAGTTAAGGGAGAGAACCTCTGTCTTTTATTTTTTATTTTTTTATTCACTGTATTTTTAATTAAATTTATTGAGGTGACATTGTTTAATAAGATTATATAGATCTCAAGAGTACATTTCTATGATGTATGAGCTGTATATTGCATTGTGTGCCCATCACCCAAAGTCAAATCATCTTCTGTCACCATATATTTGGGCCCCTCGACCCTTTACTACCTCCTGGTAACCAGCATACTGTTGTCTGTGCCTATGAGTTTTTGTTTGTTTGTTTTTCTTGTTTGATCATTTGTTGCTCTCAGTTTTATATCCCACATACTGAGTGAAATCATATGGTTCTTAGGTTTTTCTGTCTTTAATTTTGCTTGGATCAGCATGCACTCTGGAGTGGGAGACTGATTTCTAGAATGATAGAAGAGTTGGAATTTGAAACTCATGTATAGACAGAAAATTCACTTGTTCAGAAAGTAAATGGTTTAACAGTAAGACTTTTTGCAACTGCTACAAAGAAGAAATGCTGATATCAATATTGCTATCAATTTGTATAATCCTTTGCAGTTCACCAAGTGTCATGGAAATAAAGACTACCAATCAATGGTTCTCACCATTCAAAATAGGGGACCTGAAAAAATATGACAGGCAGGTTTCAATTAGAATCACTGTGGGTGAGGCTTTGCCACTGATATTTTTAATAAGCAGACCAGGTCTTTTTAAAGTGGTTAACACTGTCTGGGACAATACTGGCAATGATAAGCATAATATAATGGAAAAAGCTGGGGTATGAAACACATCAGTTCTTTATTTACTGGCTATGTGACCTTGGACCAGAAACTCAGTCTCTTTATGTCTTGGTTTCTTCATTTGCAAAATGAGGATAATAATCTTCTTATCCCTCTTAGGGAAGTTTAAGGCTAAGAAGAGAGCCTCTGAAAGCACTTTGTAAACTATGATACTCTGATCAAATATCAGCTATGAGGTTATTTTGACCCTAGTTCTAACACACAGAAGTGTCATGAGGAAAAGCAAAGCAAACCTCACGGCAAGTCTGACAGCTAGAGTAACTGGATGGCCAGCCTTTGCAGAAAAAAAGCTTTTCTAGGCCTAATATGATGATCATCAAAACCCAAATGGTTGCCTTTTTATAGGAACAATTAACTTCCAAGAGCGGACTTGAGGAAGGAGGAAGAAGTGAGAAAGTTGACCAGAGGAATCCACAAGATCTTTTTGACCCTAGAAACGGGCATTATTTTTTTTCAGTTTAGATTGGTCCTGCACTTTGAATACTGGATTCATGCTGTTATGTAGGTAGACTGCCTAGCGCAAAGTAGGCACTTAAATGTCAATTAGAATATTGTCTAAAATCTCAATGTAAAGAAATGTTCTTATTAGAAGGTTGTGTCTTTGTATGTAGACACAGTTTGAAGCCTACAGATGTAAAGAAGCAGAGGAATTAATGACAGGTTAGCCGTGAAGGCCATGATCCCAAAGACATGACTACAAATGCTGGATCGTTAAGTCATTACTAACCACCATCCAGGGACTGACTGTCCAGGACACAGGACTATATGTGTCAAAAGCCCTCATTAACCAGTAGAACTAAACTCTGAGCCTTTAAGTGTAATCTTATGGGTTCGGGGCAATCGCTACATTCGACCTGGCATGTATGAGTCTGTAATTGATGTAGGAGCAAACAGAAACTAAGGGACCCTGGGGGAGGCATACAGGAGTTGAAATCCGAGCTGGAAGTTGAAGGTGGACAGGACTGAGCAAACGTAACAAGCAGGATGACTAAAGGGAAAAGTACAGGCCAACACAGGTGAGACTACATTAATTGTAATCTATTTCCAGGAAAGAAGGGCCGGCTGCCAGACTATGTGGGATTGGGCCGGGAGGTGAGAGCAGTCCCCGGAGAGATCAGTGTAGCAGAGGCATTTTTCTGTGCCATTTTCCTGAGTGTAGATGACCTCTAGTAAAGTTGTTTGAAGAGATTTATGATTTTTAGTGGAGAAGACAGCCTTCTACTGTAAAGACACAAACTTGTTATCCATTTATTCGACATCTACTCATTCCATGTGTTGGGTTTTAGGTGAGTTTGAGGTTTTACATTTGGTTGGTTGGTTGTTTTTTGTTTTTATTTTTAGCATCTTCTGTGCAAGAGGCTCTGTGCTAAGTATAAAGAACTTTGCACTGGGCAATTTATAATCCCAGCCCCCAAGGAGATTACAGTAATCCTGCCCCTTTTCAATAAAGGGAAGTAGACCAGATAACCTGAGGGACAAATGACTCACCTTCTTAAAGTTGCAATTTTCAAAATTTTAAAGTAGAATAATATTTATAACTACTTCATAGGGTAGTTAATAGGATAATTCATATAAAGCACTCAGCACAGTGCCAGGCACTCATAAATATTAACTATTACTGTTCCGAACCACATTATGGGCTTGGTCAGATCAAGAAAATGCAAGAGATAAATTACTCTCTGGTGTTGAGACCACTGTTAACACTCAACCAACAGGCTCTTCTGACCAAATGAACATGCATTTGGCTGGATTCCACAAGTCTAGCCTTACAACTTCAGTTTCTGAGCTTCTCCCAAAGAGTCACATTTACAGGGTTGATGAAATACAACCAATCAGGCTTACGATTTAAGCCAACCAGTCCCCTGCCATGTGCCTGACATATGTGGTCCCACTGTAAACAACCATGTAGGAAAAGAAAAAAGAAAAGAAAATGACAGTTGCTGCCTTTCCAGTGGAAAATATGGAGTAACCTACAACCCAGACATTGTCATTTACAAGAAGTAAAAGGAGCCTTTGGAGTGCTCACGCCAGAGTGTTTCCACTTGGACATAGCAGCTGCGAGCCAGATGGTCACTGTGGGCAGATCCAGGCTGGGAATCCAAGCATGGCTTGTGATGATGAGGAGGAGGAGTTGCAAAACAAAACTTGCTTTCCTTTGGAAAATATTGCTTCAGCCTGCTAAGGGAATTTACCTCATCCATAACCACAGTCAAATTGATGGTGATTAATGAGAGACAATGAAGATGAGTCTCCCCCTTCTTATCCTCGAATAAGAGAAGCCTCTGACCCCATACTAGACTCTTATTTCTGGCATTTGAGCCAGGTGATGGGTAGGATTCTGTCTTAGATGATTCCAAGACAAGATGATTTTAAGATTCAGTGCCTGGTGTTTGGGAATTTGGCTTCCTCAATGAAAAAATTCTTTTGAGAGATTTAGGCTGTTGCAAAGATGAAATTTTTGGCCTCACCTTGATGACACAGGTACCTTTATTTGAGAGCTCATTAAGGCCAAGGGCTATATCTTAGGAACTTGTGTAGGGTTAACACTTACTATATGTTCAATAAGCGGTGTGCACGTGTCGGGGCAGGGGCAGGGCATGAGAAAGAAAAACAAAGAAACAAATGAAGAAGAAGGGTAAGAAGAAGGCAAGAAGGATATGGAAATGTGGAGGAAGGGAGCAAAGCCATGAAGAAGGCGGCCTAGACCATGGACCGTGAAAGCCAGGTGGGGGCACAGACCTCTCTATAGATGTAAATATGAAAAAGATTTAGTTTCCTAAGCAGATGATAAAAGAGGAGAGTGAATAACTGTTCCCTCCCAGAAGGTACCAGAGGAAATGACAAGTCACAGGAAGTGAGGGAACAAGGACCGGACAATAAGAAAAAACTCTGAATGGGCCTGAGCTTTTCTTCTGATTGACTGAAATCTCCTGGAAGTGACTAGATCGAGTGATCTTCAGTGAGCAGAATAGAAGTTTAGGATAGAAAGACCAATTACAGGAAAAGTAACGTGAGTTTCTGTGCATTTGAAGTTCTGCGTTAGCTACATGCTGCAGGAAATGTTTTCAACTGAATTGGATTAGCCATGTATTTGTGTAAAGCCAGCTATATCTGAAAAGCCATGTTTTTCCCATGTGCCAAACCCTCTTGCTTTGAGTTGGGAATTAAGTCAACCATGAATTAAACCTCAGTGGTGAGTCAGACATTTGCTTTTCTAAAGGTGGGGTCTAGAAGATACAATCTCTCAAATGCTTTTTAGCTCTGGGAATAAGGATTTCAGGGTTCCAGTATCATGGTGATATTATATACTCACACAGCAAGTCTCAACTACAAGTATAAAATTGGCATTATCATCCCTTTACTGAAGAAAGAGGAATGTGGGGAGCAGAGAACTTCCGTTGAGAGAATTTTACTGCTGAAGACAGTTAATGCCAAAACTAGGACCCAGACCCTGCTCTTCTGATATCAAGGGTGCTGCCAGTCACCTCCAGCACATTCACTCATGGATACAGTTTGTGGGCTCAGTTTTGCAAGTTCAGAAACTAGGTTTTTAACCATTCACTCAGGGATAAATGGGTTCTAGAAGATGGATTTGTAAGCCCCACCCATAAAAGACTAACTTCCACTGGGTTGGTTCCAGAGTGAGGGACAGTTAAAATCATGCCTCAGTATCAAGGAGGATCAGTTACAGGACCCCCCAGTGATACCAAAATCTACTCAAGTCATGCATATAACATGACATAATATTTGCATATAACCTACACCTATTCTCCTATATACTTTAAATCATCTCTAGATTACTTATAATACCTAACACAATGTAAATGCTATGTAAATAGTTGTAATAATGTGTTGTTTAAGGAATAAGGACAGAAAAAAAATCTGTTCATGTTCGGAAGAGACACAATCATCATAGGCTACCTACATAGCACATGTCAGCAACAATATAACTTTTTTTTTCAAATATCTCAATCTGTGGTTGGTTGACTCCTCAGCTGCAGAACCAGTTATCTGGAAAATCCACAGGGAATGTATGTGTTTGTGTGCATGCAAATGCATGGGTTTCCGCATTTTTCCTTGTTTCCCCATTTACTGTGCAGTGTACTAAGGTGACTAAGCATCCTCCTCTTCACGAGAGCAGTGTCTAGGAGGGACCCACGGTGCTGTCGGTCCTGCTGTTAACTGCGTTCTCATTATTCCACCTTGGGTTCCAGGTGCAAGAGCTCTTTGTTCCCTTGGCCCTGACCTGAGCTGGGAAGGCATTTCTTTCCATGGAATAGCTGCCCAGGTCTAGCTGTATGAAGGTCTACTTTGCCATTAGTCAGGGCAGCAAGCTATTGTTTTGGACCCTTAGTGAGTGCCTGTAAAATTTGGGGGCAAGTAGAGGTTGAAATTGAATGAGTCTTTCTCTGAGGTGTTTGGGGAAAAGGCAGGAAACCTCTGTGGATCCCATGTTTGTGTCCCCAGGAGATGGCAGGGCTGGGCTGTCCCACTCCTTTAGCTGTCAGAGACACTAAGCAGGTGAAGGTGATTTGGTCTGCGGTTTCTGTGAATAGGAAATCTTGGCTATGTCTTGGTTTTTGAACAAAACAAACAGAAGTGGAGTGGCAATGTGTGTGAATGTGGCCAATAAGTTTGGACAATGCTGGTTTAAAGTTAAATGCAACTCTTTACCCCAAGATTATCCACAGCTTTTAAAATGCTAATGTTAGTACTAGAGGACTAAACCATTTCCAACATTTTTCAAATGTACTTGACCATACAATGCCATTTCAAGGAGTATCCACAAGTTCTCATTTTAAGAAAGAGATACTTAGACAAGAAGCATTGAATACTTCCAAGCAGTGGTTCCATCAAGTGACAGAAGCTGATCAATTGCCTTTCTCCTCTCAAGGGACAAAGGTATGGTGCTTGGAAACTAATGTGTCCCTTCCTTGAAGAGACTGGAGATGTACTGGTATATTTTTACAACTTGATTCTGTTATATACCATACCAGCTGCTGCTGTTCTCTTAAAATAATGACCCAGCTGAGTAGCTTATATTATGCTGCCATCATTGGCATGGAATATATATATATATACATGTTTATACATATGTTTTCATTCTTTCATGCTGATGTTAGTAGTAATAACAATAAAAATGTTTAAAAATTAGGCATACTTACTATTATTATTTACTGAACACTAACCTTGGCACTTTTGCATGAAAAATGATTAAATATAATTATTCTTCTAGTAGTTACTTTTTTTTTTCCATTTTACAGAGGAGAAACTAAGGCTCAGAGAGATTGAGTTACTTTCCCAAGACCACGTAGTTAGGAAGGGATACATTTGGGAATCTAATCAAATAGGTTTGATTTAGGTACCTGATAATTAGGATGATTTTCAACCTCTATTCTTGATCACCTTGACTGGATCTAGGAGATGGCTAAATATTACTCACGAAGGCACTAAACATACTCACATATTATTAGCATTTGCAGTATGAGCAGAGAAGGTTATGAAAGTAAGGGTAAAAAGTGTCCATAGTGCTACACAGTGACAGCTAGAATTATTTCCTAGAATCATGAAGATGAGGAAGAG
Organism: Furipterus horrens; assembly: GCF_987537825.1. NCBI lineage: Eukaryota > Metazoa > Chordata > Mammalia > Chiroptera > Furipteridae > Furipterus > Furipterus horrens. The sequence goes on along the minus strand of NW_028327172.1, from coordinate 26,714,148 downwards.
ACAGAGAAAGTAGAGACAATAAACTTGGCCAAAAGCATGCCCCTGAAACTAGCCAAACATATGCCACCACTTAAGGACAAGACCAAAGCATAAACCAGAAACTAGAGAGCTAGCAAGAAGGTGAGACTTTCTTTGATGGGTCTCAAGATCTTTATAACTTACTCATCTCCAAATATTGGAGTGGACCCAAATTGCACAGTGACTATATTTTCTTAACCAAAGTTTGATACAAAAATTTTGACAAAGAATTTTGCTCTTCTTGGTGAATTAGTTTTTTGAATTTTATAAGGTTATAATTCCATTAGGCATCTTTTATGTACATATGTAAGCATGTATATGTGTACTTAACATGCTCTTTTTATTTAAAAAATTAAAGCACTCATTTATTTTTTAAATGTGTATGTATTAATAATAATAAAAATTATATAAAATTGGAATAATCACATTTCTTTATTATTTGCAGTGCCTTATATAATAATTAACACTATAATGTTCTCTTGCCCTGGCTGGTTTGGCTCAGTGGATTGAGCGTCGGCCTGCTAGCTAAGTGTCGCTGGTTCGATCTTCCAGTCAGGGCACATCAGAGAAGGAAAACTCTGACTCCAAAAAACCTCCGCTGCCTTGCGGCATACCTCTTCAGGGGAAAGGCTAAGGGAGTAAACCCCGACAGAAAATCCGGAGCCGGAGTCCCTAAGGCGGTTTGACGTTGTAGTCAACACCGGCAACTCCTGCGGCGCACCTGAAGCCAAGCTGTATTGACTCCGTCTTTCCCTTGGACCCTTCAGCTGCGAAGAGAGGGGGGGTCTGCTGCATGGGCAACAGCAGACCCTCCATATCACCCTGCCCAGGCTCTGTAGCTTCAGCTTCACTGGAGAGGACACTCCAGCGTCATCGCAAGATGTCGATTCAACACGGGAGGGGACAGATACCGTGTCACTCCCGAGTCGGACTGCACAGCCATTCTCGGCGGTGTAGATAAACTCTTAAGAAGCTACACCATCGTCTCTCGAGACGGACAGCTGCCGACGAATGTTCTCTTGGTTCTCAAAGTATATAAATTTTATTTACTGTTTTTATTTTTTGTTTCTATTTTTTCTTGTTTCTAAGAATAAACCCCCAAATAAAAAAGTTATGGATTTTAGATCTGGGCTTATATGTTTTTAATTATACCTACATTGGAATTATATATAATATGTAGCATGTAACATATGATGCAGTTCCATGGTGATGGGCCATCAGATACCCCTTTTGTTCATCAGAAAGCCTATAGCTATCTGCTTTATCATGGATTGTCTCAACTACAGAGGACTACCTTGCCCAAAGTCATTTCTTTTCCTGGGAGAGCAGAGATACAATGATTAGTCAAGGTAGGGGATAAAAGCCTAGCCATTTCAGTGGGGACTACTCATTTTAGCCCCCAACTTTCTCGTGGGGTGACCTGTCATTGAGTCTGAATTGCCGCTCAACATTCCTTCTCTCTAATCCTGCTTTGTTTCTTTTCATTCCACAGATTTAGATATGAAGAGTACCTCATAATACACATCCTGGCCCCTAAACTCCATGTCTGAATGTGCTTCCCAGAGGCCCCAACCTGTGACTTACAACTAGAAAAAAAAAGTTCTTGAGAGCACAGATCTTTGTCTTGTTCACAGACACCAATATCTTGTTCACAATGCCTAGAATAGTATTTGGCAAATAATAGATTCTTAACAAATAATTGGTTATTATATAAGGCTTCATCTGCATGGTGTATAATGTCAAAGAACAAAATAATATACTTTTTAAAACAGGGTAGAACTTCCAAATAATGAGTTTTCCTTTGGTTTTTATAATAAACCCTCAACCCAGAGAAGCAGAGCCATAGAGATGGCACATTATCCATCTAACCACTTCAGTCATTCTTTCAACATTTATTGAGGGCCTACTATGTGCCAAGTGGTAAGTGGAGGAAAAAGATAAATAAAAGAAACAATGCCATCTCTCAAGTAGCTCACCATATGTTTGAGGAAAGAAATCTAGCCTTAGAGAGAATGCTTAGCAGAAAAAGTAACAGCCATAGGATGATTTGGTGAAAGGATTGCATATGATTAAAAGCATGGACTGAAGCAGGACTGCCTGGGTTCAAATCCCAATATTATACTCCAGAGAAAGTAGATGGACAAGTTATTTAACCTCTGCCTCACTACTAATGTTTAAAATCGGGAAAATAAGAGTATTATAGAGGCTAAATGAGTCAACATCTGTGAAGCACCAAAGATACATCTATCCAATAGTAAGTTTTTACTAAATGTTAATAAAATAGATAAAATTAAATGGATAAATGGGATTATCCCAGTAGGGAATCACTTTCCAAATAGAAATTAACAATTACAAAAAATAGAGATATGAGTAAGACTGGGGCCTTCAGGAACTTGCAGGTCACTTAGTATATATAGGACAATAGGGACAGGGTATGAATGGAGGAGGGACCAGAGAGAAGAGGCAATTGGGTAGAAGGGAAGCCCTTGATGAAAGCCATCTCTAAAGAGCAGATGCAATCCCACCAGGCCTAGAGCATAAATTCTTTTAAAGAGAAGAGCTGTTCAGGGGTCCTAGTACTTAATGTCTAAAAATACCTCTGAAAATGTTAACAAATTGGAGCGAGTCTGAACTACTTAACAAATAATCACAGTCACCTAAATATTGAAGCTCCTGTGAACAGGAAAATTGAATCTGTAGGCTGAAAAGGACATGAAAGTTCTCTTCCCATAGGATTTTCTTTTCTTCTCTGAAGACAATCATTCAGTGTAAGGCCACTAACACTACTGTTTCTGAGGAAAAAAATTAGTGTTTAAAATATTTTTCATATTTGTACATGACTGTAGAATCAGTAGATTAGTGTCAAAAAGTTCTGGAATATTCGTTTAACCCCAGATATTGTAAGAGGATGAAACTCTTGGATTTAGAAATAAGGAAAAACCACCAACTACCATTCAGGGAACATGGTCATCTTCCTTCTTTCTTAGTCATGTCTTAACTTTATATGCATCCATTTTCTCCTTGCAAAAAGTAAAGAATTTTTTATTAGTCTTCTCTGGCTACCATAACAAAATACCATAGACTGGGTGGCTTAAACAACAGATATTTATTTCTCACTGTTCTGAAGTCTGGGAAGTTAAAGTTCAAGGCACCAGCAAGATAGATTACATTCTGAGGCCTCTTCTCTTGACATATAAGAAGCCATCATCTTGCTATGTTCTCACATCACATTTCTTCAGTGCCTGTGCTGGAGAAGAGAGAATGAAAAAGGGCAAGAAAGAGAGAAGAAAGTAGTGAGGGAGAGAGAGAGGGAGAGAGGGAACGAAAAAAAGAGGGAAATCATGTGCTTTCTTGTGTCTCTTTTTATAAGGACACTAATCCTTTCAAGTCAGGGTCCCACTCTTATGGCTTCATTTAACCTTAAATGAAGGGGCCTATTCTCCAAATACAGTCCCACTGATGGTTAGGACTTCGAGACAGAAGTTTGCGGGGACACAAACTTTCAGTTCATAACAAATATATACTTCCATAATTCCCTTTCTTAGAGTGCTCAGAAATGCTAGGAATTTCTAGTTAATATGGATTGAGTATAATCAAAATTAATAAAACATTTTCTATGACATACTTTAACTACATTTAGCAAACACTTAAGCTCCGACACATATGAATGACCCAGTCAGTGCCTCCAGACCACTGGGGAAGGTTACAGTAGAAATGCCAACACTATAAACAACCTTCTCTGTGATCTACAGATGTGTTTTATCCCTTCGTCTCAATATAAAACAGATAATAAATCATTATCTTGAAAAACATAGCAGTTGGGCAGAAATGGCTGTGTTCAATTTCCCAGATAAACAGAACAATATGGTATTATATTTGCAATGAGGATTCAAGGGGTCGACATAATGTAGGAATGATCTTGAGAACTGGACTTTAACATTCTGATAGAAAGTTAGCATCCTTTGCTTTTACTGAGTACCCAAGAGAGGCCAAAACCTTCTTTCTTCTGTCTTGCTGAGCCTTCTAGGGTTCACTTAATGAGGACCACTTTCACTGGAGTGGGATAGTATCCTGTCATGCCATGTGAGATCACACTGGAGCAGAACCAGGAGAGACATGAGCAAGCCGGCCCTCCTACAGTGATGTTGGATTCCCGTACTGCTCCCCTGGCCAGCGTGCATTTGTGAATTGAGCTTTGCCATGTCTGGCTAACGTAACCCTTTGCTCTTTATGGAAATGGAAAACGAATGCTTTCCAGGTTGCTTTCAAACATGACCTGGGACTCAGAAGGATCCCATGCATTAGGCAATCTTCTCAGCAGCAAAGCATTTGGAGAAATGTCAGGATGGAGGAGGCTCTTTCCAGTTCAAATTGTATATCAAGGCTTGTGGTTAAAGCATGGATTCAGATCATTTTGCTTCAAATGCACAGACCAGGGGGAAATCGTTTGAACAGTTTCTTCTCTGCCTTTCCAAGTTTTCTACACTCCTTTAGTTCCGCTCTGTTTTTTAGTTCCTTCTTTCTTCTCTCTCCTGTTTCTCTCTTTGCTTTCTTCTGGTCCCTTTATTTTCTTTCCCTTTTCTTCTTTAATTACTTTTCTCATCTTGACCCTGCATTGTTTTTTCTTGTTCTTGTTGTTGTTGTTAATCAATCTCTTAATTTATTTTCTTTTCCTTATTTACTTTTTTCCTTATTTCTCTCCATCATATTGGGTTAAGTTTAATTGTTCATAAAAATGAACTTACAGTTAGCCACAATGTTCTTTTTGATTGTGATTATACTAGATCCATCTTAACGAGGACATTTTAGAATTTCAGGACAACCAAAAGAAGAATATGATTATCTATTCTTAATTTTTTGCAATGAGGAATATTGAATGGATATGCCACCGAGACATGAGCAGGAGAGAACGAGGTTTTGCATTTTCCTCTAAACTGGGTTACGATTTTTCCTTTCTTCATTCTTTCCTTGTTCCTTTACTTTTCTCACCTTTTTTCTCGTGTGTTTCTCACTGTAATTATTCTTCAAGGTGAGTACATAGGTTATTGCTATCCCATGTTATAGATTAAAGAACTAAACCCCTGAGAGATTAATTAGCTCATGGGTGGCATAAGCTAGTGACCCTGCTCATCCCCTTCATGGGGCAACAGGATTAGCAAAAACTTCCCCGTTCTGCCCCAAATCCTAGTTACACAAATTATGCCAGCACCTCAGACTAATCACCAGCCTATCATTAGAGCAAAACCACAGTGGAGTAATTCTAAAATCTCATGAAACATAGGTATGCATTCATGATGTCACTTAACTGCTTGCCTCCATGTGTGCTAGGCATTTGGATGCAACCATAGGTAAAACTGATCCACTTTTATGTAGTAGATTATAGTCATAAAGTAGGATTTTCTTTCTTATTTGAGTAACATTGTATCAAACTGCCTAAGATTGTGGCATTTGTAGTCAAGCAGATCTGGACTCCAGCATAGCTTCCTCATGGTTGTGTGACTTCAAACAATTACTTGGCATCCCTACGCCTTAAGTTCTTAAGTTATAAACTATAAATAATTACTGTCTTCAGAATGATTATAATTATAAAAATAATATGCTGATCATGGTGCCCAGCACTATAAATATTACTAAGTTAAATAAATACAGAATTGGATTGTGGGGATAGATACACAACTCTATAAATTTACTAAAAATCACTGCATTGCACAGCTAAAATGGGTGAACTTTATGGTACATACACTAAACACTATAAAGTATATGGCTCGATAAAGCCAAAAATATTTTTGTCAGGCTTGAAAAGAAATGTAGGTACAGCGATATAGAAGTTTGGAGGAAGAAGATAGCTTCTTTAGAAGGGAGAAAGACAGAGAGAAAGGCAGGGGGAGGTGACAAGAGATTCTTAAAAAAGGGTAAGAGTTCTGCAAGCGCACATAAGTTCCCCAGGTAAAGAGAAGCACTTTATTCAAAACAGAAGCATTTTGGATATAATCTATGAGATAGTGAAGAGAATTAAATGCCTTTGAGCCCTGGCTGGTGTGACTCAGTGGGCTGACCGCCTGTCTGTGAACAAAAGGTCACTGGTTCGATTGGTCAGGGCACGTGCCTGGGTTGTGGGTCAGGTCCCCAGTCGAGGGCATACAAGAGGGAACTGATCAATGTTTCTCTTGCACATTGATGTTTCTCTCTGTCTCTCTCTTTCTCCCTTCCTTCCCCTCTCTCTAAAAATAAATAGAAATAAAATCTTTCAAAAGATGATTTTGA